>NC_133618.1:312130040-312247540 GCF_048593235.1 Sminthopsis crassicaudata
TTAACACTACCGTTTTTCTACCCAGGTTACTTATACCTTCGGAATCCAATTCTTAATGTGCAACAAGAAAATTGGATTTACACACATATATTGTATCTAGGTTATACTGTAACACATTTAATATATATAGGATTGCCTGTCATCTAGAGGGAGGGAGGGGAAATTTTGGAAAAATGAATACAAGGGATAATGTCATAAATTACTCATGCATATGTACTGTCAAAAAATTTTATAAATGTAAAATTAATAAAAAAATAATTATCTCCAATTTTACAAATATGGAAAACAGGCTTTGAGAAATTAAATAACTTGCCCATCGTAAAGTAGCTAATAAGCATCCAAGTACTTAATCCAGATTTTTTAACTCATGAGTTCAATACTTTATCTTCCATACAATATGATATGGGTTCATTTAAAACAGAGTTGGTATATATTGTATATTCTTAATCCTAGTATATTCTTATAATATAGTATAATAAATATATAAAAAGATAATATAATAAGTATCCTACAAAATAGAAACATAATGAAAGAAAACAGCTGGACAAAGTGCCAGAAGAAACCTAAAGGAAAAGACAGCTTTTAGTTAAAGATGTAGTTGAATCAAGAACAACTAAGCCAGAACTTTAAAGAAGGATTTAATCAGTAGATAATTGGAGATTGTAAGTGTAGTCATAAGGGAGGCCGGAGTTTATAAATAGGAATGAAGAAAGATAACACTAGAAAGAGTAAGTTTGAAGGCAGATAGTCACCAACTTTAAACTGCCAAATTATGAAGTCTATGTTTGAACCTACAGACAATTGGGAGTCACTGAAATTTTCTGAGTGAGTACAAAGATCAAATTTATATGGCAGTTGCCAAGAATGATAGATGGGAAAAAAAGAGACTATAGTCTAAGAGATTACTTAAGGAGCTATTATAATATAGAGTAGGCAAGAGTTGGGGTAAGAGCTTGAGCCTATTATACTGAAAATAGGGAAGAAAGGAAAAATTTAAGATAGTGCATGGGTAGAATTTATAGATATGAGAAGAAGAAAATAAACAAAGATGATGCTACAGTTTGCAGAGTTCTGGTGACCCAGAAGACAGTGATATCATTAAAGAACAGGGAAGCTGGAAAGAAAGACAGTTTAAAGTGGAAAAAGATGAATTCATTTTTTGTAAAGGCTAATTCTGAGGTGCCAGTGGGCTATTCAGATAAAGATGTCCTAGTAATTAGGAATATTGAAGCTCAAGTGAGAAAATTAGGCTGGACATAATTCCTGCTCTAATGCCTTTATGAAACCCTAACAATCTCTCCAAACCTCATTTCTTCATGGGTTAAGATGGGGACGATAATTTTATTTACCTACTTCACAGGGTTGTTGAGGATCAAATAAAAGGATCACAAAAAGTGTTTTATAAACTTTAAAACACCATGGAAATTAATAGTATCTGCTGAGAGGTGGAAAATGAAATCATAGGAGTGGACAAGGTTGATAATAAAGATTGAGGGCAAGGACAGACAAAAGAGTTGGGGAAACCCATGCTTTGGGATTGGGGATAATGGTTAAAAGATGAATTACTATCTGAGAAGAACAAATAGGTAAGAAGAAAATAAGGGATAAAATATGTTCAGAAAATAACAATAGAGCACAGAGAACTCTCAAAGGAGCAATGAGTGAAGGGCTCAACAATGTCAAAATACTATATAAAAAGGTCAAGGAAAATAACTAAGAAAAGCCACTATGAAGTCATCGGAGAAAGAACTACTCCAACAGTTTAAAAAAAAAATTGTTTCCTTTTAAGAAAAGTAAACTGGCAAAGATGATAAAAGATGATGTTAATGTTGCTAGGATTGTGGAAGGACACATAACCTAATACGCTGTCAGCAGAGCCATATCTGAATTGGTCCAAATATTCTGGACCATTCAAATGTCTATACATTCTAATACAAAGATCTTCCTAGTAGGCATATACCACAGGGTTGTCAATAACAAAAAGAAAGGTTCCATATATACCAAAATATTCAAAGCAATACCCCTTTTGTAGTAGCAAAGAAATGGGAACAAAATAACACTATCAATTGGGTAAGAGCTAAATATATTATAGCACATGAATGTAATGCAATATTACTATGTAGGAAGAAATGATAAATATGAAGAATACAGAAAAGCACTCATCATATGGATTAAAGTGGAGTGAAATAAAGAAAATCAGGCAATAAATATGCACAATGACTACTTCAATATAAACAGAATTTTTTTTTTTAAAGGAACATAAAATGAACAAAAAAGAAATTTCAATTTTAGGAAGTATCTCTGACCCTAGAAACAAAATGAAAAACTGTAAATTTTGTTTTTTTTGATAGAAGGAGATTCTAGGCGTAGAACGTGTAAAATGTGGTTGATATGTGGAGTCAATTTTTCTAGTTTTTTTTTTTTTTTTTTCTCTTCTTCATTCTTTGTTCCAAGGAATAGTTTAACTGTGTAGGAAAAGGGAGAGGTACATACTCAGGAATTAAAAGAGATGTAAAAATAAAAATATTTGTAATAATTATAGATTCATTTTTAAAATGTCATTGGTGACCTTAATTGTTGTTCAACTGTTTTAATCATGTCCTCTTTTGGGGGTTTTCTTGGCAAAGATACTGGAATGGGTTGCCATTTATAGATAAGGAAATCAAAGCAAACAGTATTAAGTCACTTACTAACGGTCACACAGCCAGTAAATGTCTGAGGCCAGATTTGAAGCTAGGAAGATGAGCATTCCTGAATACAGACCCAGCATTCTATTTATTAAGCCACTTAGCTGATACCTTGGTGACAGTTATAAAGATAGAATGGAAGAGACAAAACCATACTCGCAAAAGTCTGAGGAAAGAGTAATGGTAAGATCGTACAAATATTGACTACTCCTAGGAGGAAGTTCAGTAGTATTTGGAGAAAAAGCAGAAAGCTAGTTTGAGGAGTTGGCAAAATCAAGAGATGATTTTTTTCTTTAGGAAGATGCTAACATTTTCCACCAAGAGCTAAAAAAGCCAATAGTGAGAGATCAAAGATGAGGAACAGAAAACAAAATGATTCATGAAGCAAGGTATAAGAGGGAGTGAACAGAGATGATATCAAAAGCACAAATGAGGATTAGTCTTGGAATGGAAGAGTGAAAGGAGGTGAAGATTGATGAACACATAGTGAGGTTTTTTGTTGTAAAATAATAGAAATGAAGTAGCTCAAGATAATTACCTTGGTGTTTATAGAAGAGGTGATTTACTAAAAGTGGGGGAGGAAAATAGAGGGAAAGAGTAAAGCTGAGGAAAAATAAGGTTTCTAACAGTTACTGTGTGAAATATAAGAATAACAATAAAGTGCTATGCTCTGGATAAAGGCCAAATTAAGATAAAACAACAATATTTGCAGTGGACCCAAATTAGCAATGATTTCATGACTTTCTCTAGCAGCAAAAATCACATCATCTCAAGAAAGTAAAGTAGTATTTTCATGTGGATTCTTATTTGTTTGGTCTTTTTGGTTTTGTTTTTGTTTTTTTGGCTAGTTAGAAAATATCCCAATTTCTTTTATCTAGTAACTGCCATTTTTGCTATACAATTCCAATTGTTACTTATAATTCTGTAACTTTCCCTAGGTGGCAAAATCTAGGTGTGGTTCTGCACGCAGATCACTTGAATCACATGGGAAGCAAGTCTTTTCAAGTGAGATGACTTAAAGGAAAGGAAATTACTCTTTCTCAATGATTCTATGAACAGATATTTTCTATGATCTCTCATTTCTGCCACTTTAAAAAAAGGTCGAGAAGGCTTCCCAACTTATTTCTACTCTTTATTTACTACCCCTTTATTAACATCTTTAAATTCAGTCAATTTCAACTCAAAACTTTATACAGACAGGGGAGGGGAGGGGAAAACAGGGAAAGATTTGTGGCTGCATGTTTAAGAAAGAAGCTGAATTCATCACAATGACAGGGGAGAGTGTTGGCAGAGATCTGAGCTATTTATTCTTTTAGGAAAATCCTATAAAGAATGACACGAGGAAGCTTCTATCTGCAGTCTTGTTCATCACACTGGTGAAGAGTCCGATAACAGATGTATGCAGTAGCGTGATTTAGTGCCGGGAGCTGGCCCCTGATGTGTATTAATACAGCGGCATAGCGGAACGCACCTCTCTTCATCACTCATTTCTATAAAAGAGGTGGAATCTGAGATGGCCCGATGTTAGGCAGAGCAAGCCCATTTGTTCTACTGACTGATGGTGCAGGCTTGGGCTGTGTCCTTCACCTCTATGGGGTACTGTATATCTCATTTAACTTCCCTCTGTTTGGGTATTCCTCATCTAAGATAGAATTTTTAAAACTCTTCCCAACCATTCTTCTCCTACAAAGGATAAAATGCTAAAAATAGAAAAGACAGGCAATTAAAAAAAAAAAAGAAATCACAATGAAAATTAGAAGAGATGTTGTAAGGCACTAGTTGCTGCAGGAATTGAGAATATATAGATGATCATCTAGGGAAGTGGACAAATACAAACTGTTAGTCCCTTCAGTTGGCCAAATATGGAACACTCTTAATAATCAATTGAAATACAACAGAATAGTAACAGGCAAATTTCTGAGTATGAAAAGCTTTAAGATGGGAAGTCATTTACATGAGAGAGAGAGAGAGAGAGAGAGAGAGAGAGAGAGAGAGAGAGAGAGAGAGAGAGAGAGAGAGAGAGAGAGAGAGAAACAGAGATAGAGAGCTGGAGACAAAGACTCAGAGAGGGAAAACCCTTTTCCTAGCTACCTAGCTATTCTGTAACTTCATTTGTGAATCCTTTCTTTAAGGTCTTCAAGACAAGACTAGTAACAATTTATATATTTCATTTAATATCACTAAAAAAGGACTCCAAATACTTTTAATTTTGATACTCCTTTATTTTTAAATCCTGTAAGTGTAACATTTGTGATTAATACTGAAATCTAAACTGTGAATCAATCCAATCCAGTCTAATCCAATAAACATTTGTTAATAAGATTATATGTATCCTTAACAGGATTAAAATGTCATTCAGTATTATTTTTTGAGACTAGCCTTTTTTTTTTTTTTTTTTTTTTTTTCCCAATTTTTTTCTCTTGATTTCCCAAATTTCCATTAGGGAATTTTCTGACAGACAAAATATTACACTTCTTTCATTAGTGAATTTTCATTACAAATACTTCAAAGAACTATGAATTCACTGGAAAGAATACTTGTTTGGCTAGTGTAAATTAAATATCCTTTATGCCTTTGGAGGTCTTTATAAGTTTTTCAAAGTAGCTAGAAACTGAAAGATGAATGGATGTCCATCAGTTGGAGAATGGTTGGGTAAATTGTGGTATATGAAGGTTATGGAATATTATTGCTCTGTAAGAAATGACCAGCAGGAGGAATACAGAGAGGCCTGGAGAGACTTACATCAACTGATGCTGAGTGAAATGAGCAGAACCAGAAGATCACTGTACACTTCAACAACAATACTATATGAGGATGTATTCTGATGGAAGTGGAAATCTTCCACATAAAGAAGATCCAACTCACTTCCAGTTGATCAATGATGGACAGAGGTAGCTACACCCGGAGAAGAAACACTGGGAAGTGAATGTAAATTGTTAGCACTAATATCTGTCTGCCCAGGTTGTATGTACCTTCGGATTCTAATGTTTATTGTGCAACAAGAAAATGATATTCACACACATGTATTGTACCTAGACTATATTGTAACACATGTAAAATGTATGGGATTGCCTGTCATTGGGGGGAGGGAATAGAGGGAGGGGGAGATAATTTGGAAAAATGAATACAAGGGATAATATTATAAAAATATATATATAATAAAAAATTAAAAAAAAAAAAAAAAGTTTTTCAAAGACCTGCAGTCAAACTTCTAAGAGAGAAGATATCAAGATCTCCCTACCCTCTGGCATACTGTTCTGGGTTAGACTTACCACCTATAATTTCATCACCATGCTGCTAACTCAAGCCTTGATTAATACCACCATTTCCCTGAGCCTACTTTCGTCTCCAATTGCAGGATGTAGTACCAAATTCTTCCCAATGCTATCCTTTAAAGAGGGCAGAAATTGGAATTTTGGGCTCACTTCACTCTGCATCTGTTGTTGAGTCTGGTTTTAACTGCACAGAACACAATATCTCCATCTGGTAGCCCCCGAGACTCATTTCCCCTCTCCACTTAAGCTTATATCCCTACTTCCCAGATTTCTTTTGTGCTGTCTCCCCTCCATTAAATCATAAACTCTTTGATGGCAGAGACTGTCTTTTTATTCCTATTCCCAGTCCTTAGCATAGTACCTGGCACCTAGTTAATGCTTAATAAATGATTACTGGATTTACTGGATTGGATTGGTTCAAAGTCTAGGTTCTCAACATTACTCACAAGTGTTCCATGGAGGCTATTACTATCAGGTTGGTCTTATGATGGCTGACACTTTTGTAAATCTATCAGCATGTCCATAATTAAAACCTTCTCAGACTGGTAGGATGTAAAACCTTCTCAGACTGGTAGGATGTGCCAGAGCTAATGCTCTACTGGCATAATCTTTGAGAAATCAGGGTCATTTCCAGGTCTAAGTAAAGCATGCTGCACCTATTAAGCAAATAGTTTTCTTTGCTTAATGAACAGACCTTTAAGCTATCCCAATTGGTTAATCTCTCTACCACAGCACACATATTTTGTTTATTGCAGAATACAGGGGGAAGACTTTGAATCAAATCCAAATTACCTGCAGTTGGGCTGGACAGAGATGCTGTGGTCATAGGTTTCCGTTTCCTCTTTATGTCCCTTGAACATGGTGGTCCCAAGTGTACATTTGCCTGTCTGAACATGAGAAAAAGAGATAAAGACTACCAACTTATAACATGAGGAAAAAAAAGATAAGAACTCTATTAACTTACAAATTAAAGCAGTTCTTTTAATGAAATATATTTAGTTTACTTACACTGGAAGCTTAACACTTGCCCTCATCATGTCATTTTCTCCTCAAAAATCTTGAGTGATTCCTTATTATCTCTAGGATAAATAAGACAAACCCCTCAGACTGGCACTTAAAAGATCTCGATCTGACCACCTTTTCCAATTTTTTTCATTTTATTCTTTCACACAAAATTCAGCCAATCTAGTCTATTAACTGCTCCCTAAACTCATCACTCCATTTCCTCCCCTGGAAGCCCTTGCACAAGTTGTCCTCCATATTTAGAATGCACTCCCTTTTCAACTTTCTCTTAGGATCTCTAGCTTCCTTCAAGACTCAGGCTCAGATTCAGGTACCATCTCTCCTGTATGAATCCTTCCTGATCTTCCCAAGCTGTTAGTGAGCTCTCTCTCCTTAAATTACTATGTATTTATTCATCCTTGTGCAGGTCATATCCCCTTCAGTAAAATATCTAAGTTTCTTTAGAATATTGTTCATTTTCATACCTTTACTACCATCTTCTGTCACAAAATTCCTTCCCCATAGTTGGTACTTAATACATTCATATTGACTGATTAAACTGAATCATGGAACATACAAAAAATATTTTAAATTGGAAGAAGGACTGCAAATTTTTTATCTAAAACCATTCAGAATTAATCAAAAGTAGTCCATAACTTTACCAACAGTATATAGCCATACTATCTTTACCATCTGACTTCAGAGCATCAGGTATACAGTATAAATTTTGAAACAATATTGTACAAACATAATGATATCAGATAATAGAGCTAAAGAATCAAATCTTCTAAAATCGTTAATAAAATATCTATTCTCAAGGAAACAAACATTAAAAAATTTATTTCTATAATGAATACAGGGCATTTGCATAACACTTTATTAATAGTCCATTTTAACCTTCCTAACATGGATTTTTTTTTATCCTATTGAAGATCAGCAATACATTTTTTTTTGCTTTTAAGAAATTTTAAATTAAATTAAAAACATTAGTTGCAATTAATCATGTCCAAATCAAAGAAAAGTGATTTGGTAAGCCACATTTGAAGTATTGTGCTCAAATTCAAGTACTACTTTTAATTAAGGGCACTGACAATAAAAGGAGAACAACCAGGATGGTGAAGTGACTAGAAACCATGACCTATAAAGGTAGATGAAACTAAAGCTATTTAGCCTAAAGACAGGAAGCCTGAGGGAGGAAAGGAAGGATAGTGGAAGATGATACCTGTCTTGAAGAATTTCAAAGGCTGCCATATAGAAAAAGATACTAAGTTTTGCTCTGTTTGTCTGCGGAGAACAATGGGCAGACAGATTTCAGTTCAATAAAAGGAAACATTTCCTAATAATTAGCCCTGACCAAAAATAGCTTTCCTTTGAAGGAAGTAATTTTCTCATCATTAGTGGTCTTAATTAAGAGTCCACTGGATGACCACCTCATTGATGGATACCATTTTATTTTTGTTTGGGTATGCCTTAAACTAAGATCACTTCTCTGTGATTACTTAGCAAGTCCAATTTTGATAAAAAGTTCTAAATTCAATATTAATATCTCTGAACCTTCATTTGGGAAAATTTCTAATCTCTAGGCAGAGGTAGTAGGATGCTATGCTTTAATACTTTTAAACTTTAATACATCAATGCTTTTACACACTGACAGGGAAGTTGGAGGAAAGTCTTTCTTGGGATCTCCCTTTCTTAGATACAGTGATAGGGAGTCTTCAGTAGTAAGACATTCATAGGGCTTCTCTTCTTGATATTTCCTCTCACCACAATCACAGCTCGATCCTACCTTCCTTTTTACCAACCAGAAGCTGGTGCATCCGAGCTGCAAGTTCTTTACAGCAATTACTTGGAAGGGCCATCTAGATTAGGTCATACTAAATGTGAATCCTTTCTACAACATATGCAGCAAATGCATATAGAATTTGTTTGAAGACCTCTAAGGAGAAAGAAGTACCAGGACCTCCAAAGGCTACCAATTCTGCCTTGGACAACTCTAAACCATGCAGAACTTCTTTTTTATATTGGACCGTCAATTTCTCCCCTCACTTTCTAGTACTGTCTATTGGAACCAAGCAGGACAAGCCTGAGCCCTCTTCTATAGGACAATCCTTCAAATCTTGAAGAGTTATCAAGTCCTCCTTGTCTAAATGCTCCTGGATCCTTCAAAATAATTCACATAGTATGATCTTCGGTCCTTCTCTATCTGGGTGAAAGAATCCTCTAGATTCTTTCCTAGCTTATCAATGTGCTTTCTAAAACATGGTGCCTAGAGCAGGACCAACCAATCCTAGCACTCTCATAATGCAACCTAGGATTGTATTAGCTTTGACATATCACTGATTCATACTGAACTTGCTACCACTGAACACTTTTTATGAGTAACTATTTAACTGTGCTATCTCTATCTTACATTTTGAAGCTGATTTTTTTAATCCAAGTATAAACATTTACCTATACCTATTTCTATTATATTTCATCTTAGATATTTGGCCCAAAGTTCAACCTGTCAACCTCTTGTTGGGATTCTGAATCAATTATCCAAGGTATTAGCCATCCCTTCTAGGTTTGTGTCATCTGCAAATTTAATGAGCATGCTATTACCTAAGATAATGATAAAATTGTTGAACAGCAATACAGGATCAAGCCAAAACACCAAAGACACTCCACTAGAAACTTCCAAGACGACACAGAAATACCAGAACACTGTGGGTCCAATCATTCATCCAATTTTGAATCCTTTCATGCTAACTAATTCACATTTCTACATTCTTTTCACACAAACAGCATGAAATAGACACTATCTTTACAGGATCATGCCAGGACGTTACATTCATTCTGTCATCTATCTTTATTTTCTATACATGTCTATTTAAAATGCAAGTTGGCTGATGAGTACCCTGTGCATCCACATTTGGTTTTCCATATCATTTCTGAATTCTCATCAGAATTTTTCTTTTTGTACTTCTCAGCCCATAAGGGGTTCAGACAACATATCAGAAGGCGGCTGAGAGGGCCCTTTTTCTGACACTGAGAGCATTACCATATTATTGCATTGCCCATTTTGGATTTGATTCACAGTACTGGGTCTCAGTCTCAGAACAAGGAAGAATACTAGCATACCAGAGCTTGTACCCAAAAAGGAGCTAAGACCTTCCTCACAATTCTAGGGAGGAAAAGAGTACTTGTGATTGCTCACAGTCCAAAGCACAGGCCAAGGAAGTAATAAACACAATTCTTCCTTGATCATAATCCCTTGGAAGAACTAAAAACATACAGACCCTTAGAATTATCTCTGAAACAGCTGCACAAAAAAACCTGAAATCTGGGACAGGATACCCTTCACTCCAGCCAGAGCCGCATAGAATTAAAAGTCAAGAAATGGGCTGGGGAAATGAGCAAAGAGAAGTAAAAGAATCTGACTGCAGAAAGTTAACTGGTGACAGGGAAGATCAAACTCAGAAGACAGCAAAATCAAAACTGCTACAACAAAAGCCTGAAAGTATGAATGAAAGAACTTTTAAGGATTTTTAAAATCAACTAAAAGAAGCGGAAGAAAAATTGGAAAAGAGAAATGAGAGTGATGCAAGAAAATCATGAAAAATGAGTCAACAGCTTGATAAAGGAGGCACAAAAAATACTGAAAAAATAACACCTTAAAAACAGAATAAGCCAAATGATAAGCAAAAAAAAAAAAAAAAAATTCAGTGAAGAAAAAAGCAGAATTGACTAAATGGAAAAAAAGACTCAAAAGATCACTAAAGAAAATAATTCCTTAAAACTTAAAATTGGGCAAGTGAAAACTAATGATTTTATAAGACTTCAAGAAACAATAAAACAAAATCAAATAAATAAAAAAATAGAAGACAATATGAAATATCTCATTAGAAAAACAACTGACCTGAAAAATAGATCCAAGAGGATTAATTTTAAAATTAGTGGACTACCTAAAAGCCATAATAAAAAAAAGTCTAGATTTCATCTTTCAAGAAATTGTCAAAGAAAACTGCTCTGATATTCTAGAACCAGAGAGCAAAATAGAAATTGAAAGAGTTTGTCAATCACCTCTTGAGATTACAAATAAAAATTCCCAGGAATACTACAACCAAATTCCACAGCATCCACATCAAGGAGAAAATATAACAAGCAGCTAAAAAGAAAATGAAATATTGTGGAGCCACAGTTAGGATAGTACAAAATCTAGCAGTACCTACATTAAAGAACTGGGGAGACACTAATGCACTTGGTGAAATAGTATACTATTCTCAATTATTCTGGAGAACAATTTGAAATATGGTAAAAGATCTATAAAATTATGTATACCATTTAACCAATCAATATTACTAATGAGTTTATATCTCAAAGATATAAAAGATATAGAAAACAAAAAGGAAAAGGACCTATTCACAAAAATATTCATAGCTCTCTTTTAGTAGTAGCAAAGAAATGGAAATGGAAAGGACATTCATCAATTGGGGAATGACTAAACAAACTGCAGTATATAATTGTAAAGGAATACTATGTGCTATAAGAAATGACAAGCAGGATGTTTTCAGAGAAACCTGGAAAGACTTTTAATGAAAACTGAAATGAGCAGAATCAGAACAACATTGTATCCACTAGGAGCAATATTATTATATGACCACCAATTGTGAACAATTTAGCTATTCTCAGCAACACAATGATCCAAGTAAATTATGAAGGAATTATAATGATAAATGCTACCCACCTCCAAAGAATGAACTAGTAGTGTCTGAATGTAGATTTTCTTTTATTTTTCTTGGAATTTTTCTGTATTTTCTTTCACAACATGACTAACATGGAAATGTTTTGCATGACTGCACATGTATAACCTATACATATAACTGCTTGCCTTCTCAATAGGGGATGAGAATTGAGGTAGAGAGGGAAGGTAAGAGAGCATTTAGAACTCAACAAACATTTTTGTTAATGTTAATTAAAAATTATTTTTAATTGTAATTGGGAAAAATAAAATATTAATTTTTTTAAAAAGAAAAAAACTCCCTAGTTCTCCTCAGCTAATTTCCAAAAATAAAATGTCATTCCATGAACTCCTAAAGAATTTCTCTGAAACCTTTAAAATTTGCTCTCTACACTACAAATTACCCTAATTCTCTCCCTGTCCCAAATTCCTAGGATGATGTTATTTGACAGCAGTTATAAGTCTGCATCACTATTCATTTTAATGATAGTACTATCTCTGCAGTCTTATATCTACTATTTTGTCCTTATTCTACCCTTCTCTGCATTATATTATTTTACTCTCAAATCTGGACAGAGGTCAATATTCCCTTCTGCTTCTTCAAATCCTTTTTCTTCCTTATTTTAATGTAAAGACTTTTGTGAAGTGACATTGTATTTCCTCTAACAACCTGAAGAACTTCCTGTTTCATAATCACTTTTATCTCCTCTTCTAGTGTCAAAGCCAGGCTGCATTCTGAGCATATTGGACAGTTATCATGACCACAGACCAGATATTCTAAGCAGGTTAATGTAAGTATTCCCATTTTGAGTTCTAAAATCAAAAGCCTCATGTAAATCTTGCTAGTTACTCTTGCAATTAATTATCATTAGCTATGGGATAGCCATTTTTCTTTCTGCCTTTATTTTTTAAAACTCTCTGGCGTATATACATTCCAGGATAACGGAAATCTTATCACCAACAAGATACTACATATTGTATAGTATACAGTTCTTTTGGCCAGTTCTACTTTTTAAGGAGTAGCTCTCCTTCAGCAAAACTAAGCTGAGTTCTTTCAAAGATTAGATAGATAGCAGCAGTCGCTAAGTTCTAATATCCCTAGAATGTCTTCTTTGTCAGCTGGCAAATCTTTGCTTGTTGATGGGATTATATGTTTCTCTACAAAAAAAAATCCTTTCACTAGTGAAATATTTAATATTTTACTTAAATAATATTCCCAAGCAACTAATTACAACCAGAAAAAATTAAGGAATGGGTAAAACAAAAAAAAAAGTAATAATCTTCATTTTTTCCAAACCCTTTTCCGATATTCCTGACCAGGCTACTGCTGTTAAGAGTTAGTTAGTGAGACCAATCTGTTGAACCATAAATATATCTGGTTACTCTGAACAAAGAGAAAATTGGGAGTGGAAGGTGGATGGGGAGAGGTGTAAAAAAGTGCAAAATTAACTCAACTATTATTTTGCAAGAACTACTATTATGATGAAAAATTGGCTCAAATAGATTCAAACTGTCACTCAAACAGTCTCACTGTTAGTTTTTGAGGCAAAATAAGACACTGAAGATATAAAAAAGGGTTGTCAGAAAGTAAATTATCAAAAAGGGCTGAGAAAAGTGCTTGAATTTTTCCATCTCTCCTGGGGCTTTTCCCTGATTCTCTTATTCTTTGGCTCCTATCCAGGAATAAGAAGCTAATAGCAGGCAAAGAAATTCCTAGAAAGATTATTCAACAATTTACACTGCCAGTATTAACAATATTCCATCCCTTAGAAGAAATCATCAAGACTGTGAACCTTGTGAATTTCTGAGACTTATCCAATTCCAGATTCAGTACCTGTTTGTTAGTTGGTAAATTACTCTTATGTTCAAATACTTATGGTGACTAAAGTTTATAGGTTGAAATCTAGTACTTGATATTTAAAAGTTATGGTAAGTCAGTAATAAGAGTGGTAGGTAAGGAAAAGATTTGGGAGCTAAGAAGGAAAGATAAAAGGGATTTGTAAATTTTACCTGCTTAATAATATTGTTAAGCAAAGAATTTTTGTATTCAAAGTTTTTCTCCACAATGTGATTATTCTTCTGTCTTAAAAGACTTTATGTTACGTAAAGATGCCATATACATTTAAAAATAAGAATTCACTATATATGTGTATAAAAATATACCTCTATAAATAATATAATGATATAAGTATATAGAAAAAACAATAGAGGAATAAAAATAATGAAAGAGGGAAACATGGAAAGAAAATAAAGCTTGAGTACTATGAATTGACAAAAATATGTATTTTAAGCTAAAATAATCCTCAAACTTTAAACTCTTTTAAAGATAATAGCCTTATCTCATTGATGACATCAATGACTCAATATTAGTCATTAAAAAGTTCTCAATTCAATCTAGAGTACAACTAATTTATTCAATTGCCATTTAAGTGTGAGACATGGTACTAGGCATTAGGAGATGATTAACATAAAAATTCACAATGACATATCACTAAATTTTACAAAATGCATTCCCATAACATTCTTTGAGAATAAGTCCAAATATTACTATCCTTATTTTGTAGGAGACATGAGGCTCAGAGTTGTTGTCTCTTAACCCCACAAGTTAAATGTCAGAACTAGAGCTTGACTCCTTCCATCAAACCAAGATTCTTCCCATTTATCATAAATGTAATTGTGGCATTAAATAATACTAAATAATCTAGAAATGCATTTGTCCCAGAATAATTTTTGAATCCTAAAGCAAATCAAAGGAATAAAGATGAAGATCTTTTAAAATAGGTCCTCATGATGGAAATGAATTTGGAAACTATTCCAAAATGAGATATATTGGCCCTTTAGTTTTTACTTAATTTTCTTTGCATTTTAGAAACACAAGATCATAGAGCTAGAATTGGAAGAATATCAAGGACATCTAGTCCATTTTGTAGATAAGTGAGGTCCAATGGGATTAAAAAAGACTTATATGAGTCACATAGTGCTAGAAGTGACATTTGAATTCAGGTCCCTTTAATTCATTTTAAGTTAGTGTTCTTTCCACCATGCCACCTAATCTCTGTTTCAGCTTCTACTCTTAGTGAGTGAAGAATTCAATTTAATTCAACTCAAAATATTTTTTTAATCACTACAATCTATTGTGGTTTCTTTCTAATTGTTACAAGTTTTTCTGTTTTTTCCTTGCTCCTAGTGTCTTAGGCCCAGATCCTTCCATATATGTGTATTAAACACTTACATAGGCAAAGCACTGGGGATAAAGTGTTTTGTTTTGGTTTGGTTTTTTTGGGCGGGGTTAGCCATACTCCCTGAACTCAAGATGCTTTTTACCATATAATAAGAAGGATGTGACATACATGCAAACAAGTATGAAAAAAGATCAGTATGATAGGAATACAGGGCTAAGTCCAGACAAGCTGTCCTAAAAAAATGTAAGGCAGATATCACTTTTAGAGGGGAAGAGATAGAAAGGAAATTGATGAAATTTGGGGAAAATCTCCTATAGATCCTGCCAACTGCTTATTTCATAGCTGAACAGACACATGGATTCCTCTCTGGAAGAAACCATTTAGCCAAATAATTTGCAAAGCAAAATTAGGTTACAAAAGCAATGAATAAAGTTCCTCATTTCAAATAACTTTACACAAAGACCAATAAACAAATCATAAGGCAATGTTTCAGATTATTAACAATTCACTGAAAACGTACTCTCATATACATGTGCGTGTGTGCATACAATATTTATATCTTATATTCAACTCCAAGAAGCCGAAGAATTAGATGCGCTATTAAAATTTCACTATTGTTTAGCAAAGTAGGCTATAATGATGACTAAGACTAGATGGCTGTCTCTGGGAGGGCAGGTATGTACTTTTGGAAAAAATATTTTGGAAAAACATGATTATTTATAGTACCAATGCCAGCAAAAAGTAACTGAAATGACTATTTTTTAGTCACCAAGCAATATTTTAGTCACCTCTAATTATAAAAAGCAGCTTATATTCACTATGCCAAGTTACCTGTAGCACTGAATTGCCATTGTTTTTAAGGCCATTCATTTTGGAAAACTTCATTAAAAGGATTCATATTTTGCATAAAAATTGAAAAGGAGTTTAATGTACCCATTCTAAAAGATCTATATTTATGGCCACTATTATGAACGAACTTGATGTTTCTGAGAACCACAATATACCGTTTTCTTTACTGATTTATTTTCAACATCAATTAACATTTATTTTAGTACAAAGTAACAAACATAGTAGCATCAAGTTCTTATTAACATGTACTATGGAAGGATCTGGGCCTAAGACACTAGGAACAAGAAAAAAAAGAAAAAACTTTTAACAATTAGAAAAGAAACCACAATGGATTGCAGTGATGAAAAAAAAATCTTAATAGTAAGAAGTTTCCACTAGTTTTACTCAAATTTGACCCACAAAGGTCACTGACTAAAATCACTACAATTCATTTACTCCTAAAAGGAGAGATTTTTCTGCAAGTGTTTTCATGTTAGTAGTCATCAAGTTCAGATCATCGCATGTCATGAATTTGATTCACGTTATCAATAGAATCTGAATATCTTCAAATCTAGGAAATATGGAATGATGGCGTTTTTTTTAAAGTCATGTCCAACTCTTTGTGTCCCTTTTGGGGATTTTTTTTTTTTTTTGCAAAGACAATAGAGTATCTTTTTCCTTCTCTAGCTACTTTTATAGATGACAAAACTGAGGCTAACAGAGGTAAGTGACTTGCCCAGGATCATACAGCTAGCTAAGTGTCATGAAGCTTATAGTTTAGAGAGAAGGGAGATATAGCTATACATATATAATTATCTATTATAAAATGATAAATGTATAGTATATTTAAGAAGTACAAACTATAATGATTTCAAAAAAAAGAAGAGGCAGTAGATATCAGGGAAATATTCTTAGAGGAAGTGTCATTTTAGCTGTTTTGAAGAGCAAAGAGGAATTTAACAGGCAAAATAAGGACTACAGAAAAGTAATAACAACAACAGCTGGAATTTATATGGTGCTTTAAGGTCTATGAGGTGCTTTATATATATAATCATATATATCTCATTTGCTGACAGGGTAGAAGAAATTATGTACAGCAAAAGGCATGTTCAAAGTATAGTAAGTTAAGTAGTCTAATTTGGCTGAAATAAAAAAATACATGGATGGGAAGAGAATGAGATAAGGCTGAAAAAGAAATCTGAAACTGGTAAGTTTCAAAAGGGAGCAACATGAGATTTTTTTTTTTTTTTAAGCAAAGGAGGCCTTGGAGAGAAAATACAATAGAAAGAATACTAGATCTCGTTGCAAAGAACTTTGACACTGATTAGTGGTGACACTGAGTATGATCCATTCCATTTAGCATCAATTCCTCATCTACAAGTTAGAGATAATAGTACTCACACTATTCTACATCATATCAGATTGTTTAAAGGAATAATTTTCTAAGCATAAAATTACATTTAATTATGAATTTTATAGTGACATGATCAGGTCTGTGTATAAGGAAGGCTATTTTACTGGCTGTACACAAAAGAAAGACAAAATAACAAGGAAAACCTGTGAAAAGGCTATTGTAGAAAAGAATCCCTAACAAGGAGAAATCCTATATAAATTACCTAACACAAGGAAAATTTTATATGCAAGAAAGCTCATTCAGCACTCTTCTCCACCAGCCTTCACACATCTTTGACAAGATCACAAGTAAATAATGGACTGGGATTCCTGAAGCTGCCCCAGGGGTTACTCAAGGCAAGGACACAAGTTGGCAATCTCCACATTCCCTAACACAAAAAGAATGAGGTAAACCTGAAGACCATCCTTGTGAAGTCTACTTAATAGGGAGAGAGGAATCAGAAAATGACAAAAGAAAAAAAAGAAGAAAAAAGGCTGAAATATCAAACATTTCAAGAGAAAATGCTAGCATATAAGCAAAACAGAGCAGATCCTAAAACCGTAAGGAAGAATGAGCAAAATATGAAAGAATATAAAAATCTCAACTAATATTATTATATGAAGGAGAGAAGACTCCTGCAGACTCTAAAACATGAACAAATTCAGAATGGTTCAAAGGGGAAATAAAATCTACAAAAGAAGAAATGAAAAACAAATATGGATAAGAAATTGGAACTTTTGTTGGAGAATTTAAAAATACAATTAACAGATTAGGAAAAATGTACCCAGATAAAGAATCTCCCTAGCGAAATGAAAGATTAACAGAGTTGGAACATAAAAATATTAAAAGT
This sequence comes from Sminthopsis crassicaudata, assembly GCF_048593235.1. Lineage (NCBI taxonomy): Eukaryota > Metazoa > Chordata > Mammalia > Dasyuromorphia > Dasyuridae > Sminthopsis > Sminthopsis crassicaudata. The sequence continues at coordinate 312,147,978 of NC_133618.1, forward strand.
AAAGGAAAATTTGAGAAGAAAAAAAAATAAACATTAATATTAAAAGAATACCATATAAATTCTATACAAGTCAAAGTAACTGACCTTGAAAACAAAATGAACAAAGATAATTAAAGGATTATAGTTCTCCCAGAACAACATGACAGTACTATAATACAGGACCTAGTACAAGAAAACCATCCAGAACTTGCAGACACAAATCGCTGAGATATATCAGGTAACAATGAGGGGGGGAAAGCCTTGTAGCTCAAATTCTAAAAAAACACAGTGGTTAAAATTAATAACATCAATGATAATCACACCAAACTTTGCAAGCAACAAAGAGACTTAACTGAAAGAAAGGAAATTCAAATAATACAAGATCGATTCCATAACCACATAAAAATTGTATAATAAAATGGAATCATATACTCCAAAAGTGAATGCACCAAATAACATGACAACCCTGGAAATCTGGGCTTAATCATAGATCTCAAGCAATTGAAATATTCAAAAAGGTAAATAATGCTATCATGGAAAGAACAAGTAATGAAATCTCATATTTACAGATTTTGGGAAGGAACAATAACAGAGTAAAAGAAAGAGGGGAGATCATCAAAAGATGAAAATGAAAAAAGGACATAATGAAGATTTAAATAGAATTTAAAATATCAGAAAAAAAGATAAACATCCAAGCACTAAATCCCATGACAGCTGCCCCTTCTCATTAAAGGTGAATTGATGTCTTTTGTGGGACACACAGCTGCAGTAGGACATTGTAAAAATGAAGAAAGGAAAAGTGGGGGATGGAGAGGAATGAGCAGTATACTCTTAAGTCCATGAGAAAACAGTGAAGAAATAGTGATTCCTATAGTCTCTCAATAAAATGGGTGCTGTGAGTGACTAGGAGAAGAAGCAGAGGTGATGGATTGCAACTGGGAACTAGAAAGGGTGTGGCACTGGGGAACACTTCTCTCCCAAGGAAATTAAATATTTATCAGGAGGAAAAGAGGGAGACTTCCTACGGGTTTAGTTTTGGAAGTTTATTGTATGCAGTAAGAAGCAATCATCTTGGAGTCTATAGAATTTTCATGGGCAGTAGGAATAGGAGTAGGAATATGCAAGATACTAGGAGAAAATGGCATATAGAATAGGGTGTGGTGTGATGGTTTTAAATAACTAAAATTATAATAGCATGGCCTTTGAGAAAGGAAACTGATCATAGTGAGGGCAAGGAGTGAGACTGACTCATATGATCTGAGACCTAGGGTGACTTCTATTATACAGTAATATTTTTGTTTAAGAATGACCCCTTTATGAATTGATGCTGTTAAGTCATAACAGAAAAGAAGTGAGGTGATATTTATATTTATATTCATAAAGGCAGTAACAAAGAAACACGTTACAAGAGATTAGACTTGATCCTTTATAACAATGAAGTATGGAAAAACTATTCTCTCTTTTAATCACTTCCTTTGATATTCCCAGATTTTGTTTTTTCCAAATGAATTTTGTTTATTTTATCGAGTTCTAGACAGCAATTCCTTAGTAATTTGATTAGCATGATATTAAAAGTATAAATTAACTTTGATCATTTTTATTATGTGAGCACAGCCCAGTCATGACAATGAATATTCCACAGGCTATTTTTTAAAGGAATGCTTTAATGGCAGCCAGATGGCTCAGTGAATAGAATGCCAGGCTTGAGTCAGGAAGACTCATCTTCCTGAATTCAAATCCAGCCTCAGACACTTCACTTTGTGACCCCAAGCAAGTCACTTCACACCTTGCTTGCCTCAGTTTCCTCATCTGTAAAATTAGAAGGAAATGGCAAAACACTGCAATATTTTTTGCCCAAGAAAACCCCAAAAGGGATCACAAAGAGTTGGCCATAACTATAAAAAGATTAAACAAACTTTTTAACTGAATCTAAATAACTCTTTTGCATGCTTTAGTAGGTTGGGCTTTAAATATTTTGTCTTTTGGAGTTATTTGGAATGGGATTCCCCTTTCTATTATTGCATCTTTGTTATTATTATATATTATTATTATTGTTATTATTATTATATGGAAATAGTTGATTTGTGAGGTTTTATTTTGTAGCTTTCAACTATGATGAAGCTATTGTTTCAATTAATATCTTTGCTAATTCCCTAATGAAATATAACCTTTCATCAACAAATAGGGATAATTCTATCCCCTCTCTACCTATCTTTATACCTTTAATTTTTTTCTCTCGTCCTATTTGCTATTGCTAAACATTTCTAGAACAATATCAAATAACAGTGGGACAATGGACCTCCTTGCTTTACTCCTTTATTTGTTTAAAGAGGTTCTAATACATTCTCATTGCATATGATGCTTCCTTTTGGTTTTAGGTGCTTTTTGTGACTTTTTTTTTTAATAGATATGTGGTCAAAAGATGTGAACAAACATTTCTCAAAAGAAGAATTGTAAAGTACCCAGGATTCATATGAAAAATGTTTCAAGTCACTAATAATAAGAGAAATTCAAATCAATATAACCTTGAGGTTTTATCTTATATTTTTATATTTTTCAAATTGGCAAGTGTTGCAAAAAATGACAATACGACAGTTCTCACTATATATATACACATACACACACATATATATACACACACATACTATATATATATATATAATACATACTATATATATATACATACATACATACAATACATACATATTATAAGAATTATGCAAATTCAACTTTATATAAAGAATTCTCAAAGAAATCTGCATTCCAAAAAAAAAAAAAAATCTGTTAACTATACTGTACAGTACTGTGCTCCCTCTCCTTTTATTCCTTCCCCTTGGCTTAGCACTCTGTGGCCTCCCACCAAAGCCTCCAAGTAAAAGCAGAATAGACACAGAGACTACAACTGATGCCTAGTCCACACTCAACAACTGCTTCTTTGTCCCCAACCCCTATGTTTCTCTAAATCATCTCTGTGTTCTGTGTCCATCCCCCATGTTTGTCCTCACATGCTCTTTCTCTCAGTTCCAGGCCTGCCCCACACAGCTGCCCCTGACTCCTGTGTATTCTTTCTCCTATTCTCACTTCTCATCTCCAGCCCCAACATGTCTTTGAACTATGTTCCTTGAACATAGTTGGAACTATGTTCCAACTCCCCTTCCTCACTTCCCCATGTCCACAAGCAAATTCACAATATGTAAAACACACAGAGATCTGTAGCTGATCCATTTACATAAAGCAGTAGCCGTCTGTAGTCAATTTTTTTGGAGATGTTATAGCATAAGAGACACCCTATTACATTGTTGGTGGAGCTATTAAATGGTATGACCATTTGGAAAGCAATTTAGTAACATGTAAATAAAATGACCAAAATGTTCATATCCTTTGAACCAGACTCCATTTACTATGTTTGTAACCAAAAGAAGTCACTGATAAAAAAGAAAGTTCCACTATATATATATATGAAAATATTTATGGCAGTATTTTTTATGATAGCAAAGAATTGAAAATAAAGCTCCATTAATTGGGGAATAGATAAACAATTTGGAGTAGGTGACTGTAATTGAATATTAAAGTGTTATAAGAAATAACCTATATGAAGAATACAGAAAAAGATTGTACAAGAACTGACACAGTGAAGCAAGGTAAGCCAACAAAACAATATACACAATGATTAAAACAATGTAAATTCAAAGAAGTGTATGTACACAAAAACACAAAATCAATGTTATCTCAAACTATCAAAGAATTACTTTACAAAGCTAGAAAAAATAATAAAGTTCACTAAAGAAACAAAAATTTAATAATATCAAGGAAATCAATGGGAAAAAAAATTTGTAAAAAGCACCAGATCTTAAACTAGGCTACAAAGTTGCAATCATGAAAACAATCTGATACTGGGATGGGGGGAGGGGAAGAACCATTGATAAATGGAACAGATTAGATTTACAACATACTGAAGCATCTGAGCAGAGACCTTATATCTACATGGATCACAACAAAATACGGAGGAAACTGTATGTGGACCAAAAGGCCACAGTAAGAACCAAACATGGGACAACTGATTGGTTTAAGATTGAGAAAGGACTATGACAAGGGTATACTGTCACCTTACTTACTAACTTATAAGCAGAAAATATAATGCAAAATGCTAGGCTGGCTGAATCAAAAGCTAAGATTAAGGAAAGATAGCCATAAAGCCAGATACACAGATAATATTCCAATAGCAAAAAGTGAAGAAGAATTAAGGATTAAGAAACCTCTTGAAAAAAAAATTAAATAATGTTTCCTGAAAGATGAGGGTTTAAAAACCACTTTGAAGTTTAACTTAAAAAAATAACTAAGATCGTGGCAACTGGTTCCATCACTTCTTGGCAAACAGAAAAGAAGAAATGAAAGCAGTGTCGGATATATTCGTGGCTCAAAGATCACTGTAGATGGCAACTTCAGCCATGAAATTACAAAATGGAAAACATGGACAGCATACTGAAAAGCATACACAACATCTTGCCCACAAAGGTCCATACTCAAAGTTCTACTTTTCCAGTAATGATATAAGGCTGTGAGATATATGGACCCTGAGCACCACCAATTGCACAGCAAGATCAAATCAGTCAATGCTTAAAGAAATTAATTCAGACTATTCCTTAGAAGAACAAAAACTGAAACTAAATCTTAAATACTCTGCCACATAAGAAGACAGAACTCATTGGAAAATATCCTGGTGTTGGGGAAAATTAAAGGCAAAAAAAAAAAAAACAGCAAAGGTTGAGATGGACAGATAGTATCATGGAAGCAATGAGCATGAGCTTGAAAAGACTTGAGACAGTAGAGGATAGAAGGACCTGCCATGCTACAGTCCCTGGGGTCACAAAGAGTCATATATGACTGAAAAACTGAACAGCACCAGCATCAAACTTGGTCTCTAATAAACCAAAAGATCCCAGCTATTGAGAAAGCTGTTGGGAAAACTAGTCAACTCAAATGGGTAAATAAATTAGACGTAAAGGGTGACATAAGCAAATTATTAACAGAGCAAAGAAGAAATCACCTAATCTGATCTATGGAGAAAGGAAAGAGTTCTTGGCCAAAAAATTCCAAAATGGAATGTAACAAATTATAATAAATCTAACAGACAAAAAAAAAAATGAACAAACAGAACTAAACAAACTATTAGAGGATTTAGAGGTAAAAGACTTACAAAATCTTTCATATGGGATCGTGAAAAAACAGACATTTCTCAACATCACATAGTACCTTTACCAAAGAGATCATTTACTGGAAACAAAAGTTAAAATAAATATAAAAAGGCAGAAATGCTTATTTATACCACAACACAATAAAAATAGTAATTAACACAAGATCACAAGTAAAAGATATAGTACTGAATGAAAGCTTACTAATAACATTTTGGATAATAAATATATCTATAAACAAATCACTAAAAATATGTGATGATAATGATTATCTTGAGGGAGATGGTAGAATCCAGTAAAAATTGGAGGTTTTTTCCTCTTTATTTCCTATTATTCACTCTCCTCAATCTTTTACAATATATCCATATAACTGATTACTCAATTGAAACTTCTCTCTACAAAATTAAACTCTCTCTTAAATGCCAATAATTTCATGATCTTTTCTCACTCCTCATTACTTCATATTTCTGCACATTTTATACTATTACACTACCTCCTTACTCTGCGGTTCTGTCTTTTCTTTATTTCTATAATGTTTCTCTCTCCTGGTTCTCTTCCTATCTTCCATATCTCCTTAAATTTTTTTTTTTTTTGCTAGCTCATCATCCACATCATACATGTGTCTTACCACATTTATATGTGCACCAAAGGTTCCATGGGCACTCTTCTATTTTCTCTCTCTACCCTCTGTCTCAGTAACCTCATTGGTTCCCATGTGTTTACTCCAAATCTATATATTCAGATTCACACTTCAATGCTACATGAACAGCTGCCTCTTGGACATTTCAAACTGGATATTCTAAAGATTTCTCTAATACAATATACCAAAAAACAGACTTCATTATCTTTCCATCAAAACCTACTGCTCTATTATTAAACTTCTGTATTTCTGAAAAGAGAACCTCCATCCTTCCAGTCTCCCAAATTCATAACCATGATGACATTCTTTATGACTCTTTATTCTCCCTCATTCCATATACCACATGATCACCTCCTATCCTTTCTATCTCCACAAAATCCTCAAATCTGATTTCTTCTATTCATACATCTAGCATTTTATTTCAAGTCTTCCTTTGCATCTTAAGACTTCAGAGATGGATTCCTAATTGATTGCCTGGCCTCAAAATTCTTCAAATTCCAATTCATCTTTTATTTAAGCACAAATCTGACTTGTATCATTCCACTACTCAAAAACCACCAAGGGCTCCCCATTAACTTTAGGATCAAGTATAAACTCTATTGTTGTTCAGTTTTTAAAGCCCCTTTCATCAACTTGGCTCCATCCAACTCTCTTGGCTCTTCATACATTAACCTCCTGACTACAATCTATGATTCTGCCAAATTAGCCCTATCTCTTCTTCACAAAGGATACTATATCTACCATTTCCAGGCCCCAGAAAGCTATCCCCAAGATCTAGAATGTATTCCTTCCTCAAATCCACTTTAGAGATTGCTTTACTTCCTTCAAGGCAATTTAAATACCACTCTTTCCTGATCCTCCCAATAGCTAGTGCCCTATACCTCTTTAACTATCTTTCATTTATATTATACATACATAATGTGTATGTAAATGTGCACAACTCAGCACAAAGCACAAAGACATTTAAAAAGAGGGAATGTTTATGGCATTATAATTGTTTTTACCAAAAAGACTAAGTAAAATTATTTATAAAAAGGATACAATTTTTTTTTAAAATCACCTTTCAGTATTTTTAGCACTGAAAAGTAAGACCAAGCATGAACAATGATTAAGAAAAAATGCCAACCCTAAGACACAAAGATATTCTATTTTTTCTCTCCCTTCATAAAGTTATTCTCTTAAAAAAAAAAAAAAAAAAAGCAATAGATATGTTTCCTAAGTACATAAGGTACCAGGTTTCTTAGGTAACCAATGGGTTAAGTCAATCAAAGCAGTCACTGAAGATATAGAACACTTCAAAAATCAACTAGAAAACAAATTTGTACTGTGTGAGTTTAGCAAGTCTGGCAGCTGTCTGGGATTGAGGAAAATTAAAGAAGGAAGCATGATAAAACTCTGCTACTTGATACCTTGAACAAGTTAGTTAATTTCAATGAGATTCAAGTACCTTATCTCTAAACTGAAAGGAACGGACAAGATAATAATCCAATGTCCTTTTCTGCTCTAAATGTATGTATGATCCAGCAGTCTGAAGAAAACTGGAAGCATCAGATTTCTTTGAGAGGAGTACCAAACAAACCACTTTAGAAATGGAGAATTTTATCTACATAAGTTAAGAACTTGCAAATGCCCTTTGTGATTTGGGAGCTAAAACTAAAGGAAGAATCAATAAAGTTTTACTATAAAACTTTTAGCCAAATAATCAAGGGTTACCGAGCTGGATAAAACTTTATATTCACAAAACAAAACAAAATATAAAAATTATCTCTTCTTCAACATAGATATAGGTGAGTATTGGTCATACTTTTTATTTTCCCAGACAGAGTAGGAAATCCCTAATGCCAATATTCTTAACAACTAATCTAAATACTCTTTTTTCCCAGCTTTGTTTTTCAACATAAACAATCAAAAAAATTCCCTATTTAATAGAGATCTTCTAAATTCAAAATACTAATCGTTACATCATCAACACAGATAATATCACCTGCTTCCTCGATCACTATTTACTAGCACTCTCACCACTATAAAATGGTACAAGCAATTAAGAAGTTAAGGAATCAATCAAAAACAGACAACAAATTGAACTGAAAGAAATCATCCTCCTTTAGGCTTTAAATAAAATTTAAATTAAGCACTTAATTCAAAGAACAAGAGGAAACAAGAATCCAAAATTACCATATGAAACATACTACCTCCTATAAAGAACTGTTACTAACTAAAAATACTAAGTACACAACTAATACTATCATTTTTTCCTCCATTGATTAAGACATGAAGCACAAAATCACAAAGAATGAAACACCATATGAGATAAGTGATCAAGCCATTTTCCCCATCTTTTTTTTTAAACTAAATTATAGATTAGAGCAAAAAACCACAGACCAAAGCTTCTCCCAATCCATTTTCACTTGTGCTTTTTATAATTATTTTATGAGGTAAGGCTGTGAATTTAAAATTTTTGTTGATATGTTCATTAATAATCTCTCTCATCAAAGCAAAAAAAAAAATAAGGCATCATTATCCTTTAAAAAATACTGATATTATACTCCATGAATAATTTGAAAAATCCTCAGACTATCAATGATTCTTAAGCTACACTGCACCTGTATAGCTACAGGATGCCTATCCCATTAAGCAGATGCTGAAGAACCTTTACAGTTGTCAAATGTTTCGGGAATTGGAATTACAGTTGTCCATGCAGGAGCTGACTCTGCTCAGAAGCCTGAAAGGAGAAAACCTTCATAGCCTAAGCATGATTATCAAATTCTTTGTGCTCTTAAAGGAGAGTAATTATAGGCAAGTGAAAAAAGGGAAGCACTCCCTGAGGTACTCTTCCTTGCATTCCTCCCAAGAGGCACCAGAGCCATTAAAAATTCCAAGATGAAGAGGAAAACAGCCTGGGAACAGCCAGGAGGCAATACAGCAAATTAATACACCAACTGTCCTCAGGGAATGCTGTGATAAAACAGGAAACACTTCTCTCTTCGCAAAATAAAATTATACCACTAATGATAACACAGTCACCACACACACAAAAAAAACCATTCTAATGATGGGTGTGAAATTCCCAATGCTGCCCAGATGCTTTGAATGAAATCTTTCCCCACTACATACAAAATGAGACAGAAAAAAAAAAAGGAAAGCTCTTTCCTAAGACCAGCTTCTCCTTAGTACCAAGCATGTATTCTCCTCCCCCACCTCCCCAAAAAACCTCTTCCACCTATATCTGAAGTCAATCTCAAGGGCTGATACTGAATTCTTTCTATTTAGCCTCATGTGCAATTGGGAACAGTCCTTCAATGGCTGGCTAGAGACCCCCTCCTTAAAAGCTCTACAGAGAGAAGGCCCATCCATTATTTTGGGAAAATAAAAGATGGCCTGTAAGGTTCAGTGTTTTATCATTCACATTTTCTAAAAGTTTCACAGAGGCCATATGTACTTATCAAATGATTAACAAAGAAAGAATGGTATTTAGGAGAGAAAAATAGAGATATCATCTATATTCACTCTCCTTAGTGTTCAGCCAATGACAATATGTGAAGCAATATATAGTGTTTCTCTATAATCTAGGGTGCTCACGAGTACAGTCTAGACTTTTCCATGTTCCCAACACTTAAGCCACTAATACTGATAGGCAAGAAATAGAAGATAATGATATGACTAATGAGATATACAGATAAGAAACATAAATGCTATGCACCACAGCTTTTTAAAGAAAACAGGGAATACCAATAAAAGCACAGATATTAATTCACCATTGTATAACCTTATTGACAGAGCTAAGATGTGGACAAAACCAGTCACTTCACTTTACTTTTGACACAATACAGTACACTGGATCTGTCTAAAAAGATTTACTTAAATTAACATATAATGAAAACAATAGTCATCTAACCAAAAAAGACCCAACCAAAAGTTAGGGAACTACATTCACATTGCCTTTTAAAACTGAGGATTTAAATCCAAAGAATATGCTAAGAGAGAAGTGGTTATACTAACTAAAGAGTTTCTGTATTTTCTGTATAACTATTTATAAATTTTTTTCTTTCAAAAAACTTTTTCCACAACTTCCCTACCTTATTCTGCAGTATATCACAGGCCCGTTTGATTAGTGTCACCGCTTCTTGTGGTAACAATGACTGTACCTATGAAGAGTCTTTATCTTTTCAAACATTACGGTTAACCCTATATGAAAATTATTAAAAGAGTAAATACATGGACTTTTTGCCATTAGATCAAACAATACTTAACTAATTGGCATCTATCAATTAGCTATGCAAAGAAACGCATGTACAATACTTGCACAATAAATATGTTGGAAACACACAGATTGATTAATAAGATTTTTGAGTTTGTCAATGTGCACAGAATTAAGAGCTTACTTTAGAATAACTATAACCTTAGACTAACTATCCAACTTCATTTTGTTTTCTGATCTTTTCTTAAGAGAACCACTCTCTGGAGAAGCAGTATTAATATTATTCTTTGCAGATGAGGCTTTGATTGGTATTGATTAGAAGGAAATTAGAGAAGCTCCTCAAAGAGACTAGAAATATTACCTTGCAGAACAATGTGCTGGTAAGCATCTTCGGTGGGAAGCATCAGCAAGAACATCCAAAGAATAGAGGGGAGAAAGGGGATTGAACTGAAAGAACAAAAAGGAAGTCATTTCAATAAGCCCCACTTGAAAGACACAACTTACACATGAAAAATAAACACACTGTCAGAATACTTTTCACTACTCTATCTTGATCATTTATGCTACCCCAAAACTTTGTCACAAAAAACAAGTACAGAGGCTCAATGATTACAGCATGACTACTCCAGTTCTCTCAAAAGAATGAATTTTCTTTATTCTGCTAATCCTCTAAAAATATTTTAATGTATTATAGTGTTGCATTTTCTGCAAAAAGTACCATTAACTTGAGAATGAATTTGAATGAAGTTCAATAGGTAAAACTGCTATTAGACTTCATTCAAATTCATTCTCAAGTAGACTAGCAAAGTATTATTTCCTATTCTCCTAACTTAAGAGAATCATTTTGATGGGCGATAAAAGTTCTGTAATATGAGTGTTTTGAAAATGTTTTGCCTCTCACAAAGTGATTTGGGGCAGGGCCGTTAACATCTTGACCTTTAGTGTCTTTTAACATGGAAATGTTTTAGAGTGCAGGTATAAAGCTAAGAAGACCCAGATTATTCAAATCTTTCTTCTACAACTTATGAGCTGTAATAAGCAATAAAAAAATAATACCTACAGTGCCCTCTTCATAAGGTTGTTGAGAGATTCAAATGCAGTATATAAAGTATTCTGCAACCTTGAGAGTACTATGTGCCAATAACAATTATTATTATCTATCCTGATCACTTTACAGGGTCATTGGGATAAAAGCTAAAAGGTTTTTAAAAAGAGGGTGCTATACAAATGCCAAATAAGGTATGTATATACGTAGCACAAAACAAGCTAAATACTTTTAATAACCTGAAATAGCTTTGCCTTCTTTGTCCAAGTTTTCAAAATCATCTTTATCATTCCTTCCAAAAAAACCTCCAACTGACTAAAAATATCTTTTAAAAAAGTAAAAAATTTTTTCCAGCTTCTAGATAAGAATATTATTCTATTGGTAGTGTAGCAATTTCACTAAAAGACATTCAAATCCAACAGATTATGAAAGAAATGAAGTCTTATTGATCAGCTTCCATGATTACATATTCTTTTTTTCTGTTATAATTAATCATTAAGAGGGAAAAAACTCATGGAACTAAAGAATGGAAATACCTCACCCAGGAAAAATCTACAAACAGTTCATTCTATGATATCCTTGTTGCCACTTCAAAACTAAATAATTACCACCTGACATCAAAACAAAGAATCAGTGACTAAAAAATAACCATCACAACACTGAACCCTGAAAAGGAAATTAACCACAGCAATCTATAGCTGTCTTCTAAGACATAATATAATTCAGTAAGAGTCAAATATCCATGAAAACAGAATGCTTAGACGATAAAAGTTAAATGTATGGATAATGACTTCCTTACCTCATGTGAACAGGCAGGAATGTGGGGAAAATCAGAAGCCAACGCTTTTTTCTTTCTAAAGAAAAGGAAACCAAATGAGAAAATAAAGATGATAGAAGAGCCAACTTACCTGGTTGCGCTCTCTCTTCCCTGTTGATGGTAACCAGAAACTAAAGGGAGGGAAAGAACAAAAAAGGAAGAAAAAAAAAATACAAGATGCAGGAAAAAGATAAAGGAAAAGAAAAAAGATGGAGGGGAAAACAATTTAAGGAAATGAAAAGATGGAGTTGGGGAGAGAGGGAAAGAAATATTAAACATGTGCAAGCTTTACGCTGGAAACAATTTTTCAAAGGAAAAGCCTCCTAATGACAATATCAAACATAGGGGCAACACCATAATGAATCCATGTGCAAAGCTATATAAATAAACTGCTGACTAACAACCTGATTGCCATGTCAACAAGAGCTTATTAACCACAGATTATAAGTATCTTTGCCAACTGTTATAGACAAAATAGTACCTATGTTGGATAAATTCTATTGAAACTGGCTCCCAATTGTGTAAAAAGAAAACCCAAATGGCCATTATATTGTGTGAACAAGATTTACAGGATATGGCTATCATAAGAAAAAACAGAACAGAACATTCCTCCTACAACAACAGTTTGCTCAAACAAAGAGTTCACCAATAATTAGCACAAAAATTCTCTCTCTAAAGTTATAAGATTTCTTCTACTTTTAACACTTGACAAAATTTAATAGCTTCCTCTCCTTTGCCACTCAGTATCTAACCCAATGCTACTAGTAATAAGCATTCAATATATATTTATTGAATATTTGCAGAGGAGAAGGTAGTAGCTGAAGGTAATTTTCAATTTTGAAGATTTATACTAAAAGAAAAAAAACTATTAAGTTAGGAGTTCAGAGTACAAAAAATTTATGAGAAGCTGCTTTTAATAAATAGCACATACATCTAAAAAGCAAAGCAAGAAGGAAAAGTAGACTAGAAGTTCTTAAAAAAACAGCTACAAAAGACATGTCATGTGGTTTAGTGTTCTAGATAGGACAAATGCCATAAACAACATTTCACTGGATTTCTAAAGTCTCTTTCATAACTCAAACTCTTGTTTTTTAATGAGAAATTTCTGGTGGCTATAAAAATTCCCATCCTTCCTCCCCCCTACATAGAACAGGAAATTCCTGATCTTTCTTTCTTTCTTAGAAATCAACCAACCAGAAACACAACAGGTACTTACTCTTTCTGACGTGGATCACTAATTATGTGGCCTACCCTCTCAGTCCCTAAAGTGCTCATGCTGGTTTCCTAAAAAGACAGAGAAGTGAAATATGTCACTACTACCATGAACACTGACACACAGTGCAAAGTATGATTTTCTGTTAGACTTTTTGAAAAGTACCTCAAATTCACTTATATGAAGTTCATCCTTCCTTACATCTATGGTTAAAGACAAACCCAATGACATTAGCCAATAGTTAGACCCAAAAGTTAAACTGTTTTCAATAGGCCTAATGTGCTTACTGCTAGACAATAAGCTCCATTAAGGGTAGGGACCATCTTGTGAATCTTTGTGAGCTGAAATGAGCTGAATGAACTAAGGACTCAAAGGCTAAAATTAGTCACCACATATTGGTATCCTACCAACCAAACCATTTTCTCCTCCCTCTCTTTCCCCAAAATTAGAAACTGGTATTGTTTTTACAAACTGATCAGTCCTTAGCCTAAGCTTTTAACATCACAGGCCTCATATAAAGTAGTAATGTAAATGATCACAGAACCGTCATCTTTGGAATACAGCAAAATGACAGGAGAACTCACCCTTCACTCAACATGAACATCCATTACATTATCTGTGGAGGCAAATGAATGAGGCTGTGTGCACATACTAATACATAACATGAAGAAGAGTTGCACAATATGTATAAATGTTGCTGGGTAAGCACAAGTCAAGTGTGCACAGAAGTCAAGAAATACATAAGCCTGTTGTGTGCTCACAGTCTCTTGGCAAGTATTTTGTGTGTTCATCTATGTGGTGAATTAATCTAAGCATTAAGCTGTACATCTTAGCATAACAACTGCTATAGAAAATTAATTTGAGGTCAGGTTCTGGGCGGGAATGGAGCTAAATGAAAAGGTTTTACACCCTGTATTCTTCATCTCTTATGGCCATGCCTCCTGGTCACAGACACACATGAGGTGGGGGGGCCTTGAAGAGGGATGGGTGAAAAATGGCTATTTGTTACAGCAGAAAAATTATTAACTTAAAGTGCCGTAATGTTTAAATTTACAGTTTATTACTGTGTAAATTACAAGCCGTACTTTCAGTAATTAGCAGCTCGCTGGCAGGGAGCTGTGAATGAAACTCATTATTTATGATTACAATTTAGAAAAAGAGAAGGACAGGGAATGGGGAAATAGGGGGAGGTGGGTAGAACAGTGACCTCTGTTGTAAATGACAAACACCCCTTTAAGGTGATGAAGATGAATTTAACAAGTAAATATTATCCTATTCATTTCAAATTGTTAAGAGATATTTTCAATAGATTCTTATTCCCTCCTAGCTAAAGATAGCCTGATTTACACCATATCAATTGAAGGCTTTTATTTTACAACTTATATAAGTAAAGAGGCAACTATTAGCTTTCAAATCTAACAGAGGGGCAGGAAAACTGAAAAGGCCTCTTCCCCTTTCTCTTTCCACTATAAACTCTTTAACTTCTCCAACTATGCTTCCAATATAGCAAAAAGGATATGGGACATTTTAAAGTACACAAAATGAGTTTCACGAGTAGATACTCTTCCAACAAATGAAACCAAGCAACATATTATAGTATAAAAAGTGCCAAACTCAGTGGTATAAGACAACTTCTCTAGTTCTCAGATACCTCATATAAAATGAGGAAATTAGGCTAATAAATGACCTTTATATGTAGGGACAGGAATATGATTACAAATAGTAATCTCAACAGAAATTTTTTTTAAAAACTAATTTTTGTTCATTTAAACTTCAGTAAACAACTACACCCTCAATCATCTTCCTCATATTCCTCCTCTAACTCTCCTTCTAAACCATTCTGGCCAAATAGGGCTGTTATTCTTCTGGCCTTGATTATATATCTCACAAAGCTATTAAAAAAAAAAAAAAAAAAAAAAAAGTAAGAGAATGAAGACTCCCTATGTCCTAAATGTTCCTAAAGAGTCCCGAAGCCTCATTCAATAGCAAGTATTAATTCTGATGATCTCTGACAAATACTGGGATGAAAGGTCAAAACTATATTAAAGAAATCTTCATAAATTTAAACAAAGAGTTATGATAAGGAATAGAAAAGATATTAGAGCAAAAAGACTTCAAGTAACATAATTAAACACAACAGTAAGCTGTAAGCTAAAGTACCGAACATAAAGAAAGTGAAGTCTGGACTACAAGATGATTCACAATAAATCCTCTGATGACCAATATTTTCTTTACCTAAAACAGAGTACAAAATTAGGCTTAAACAAGGATTAAACAAGGTAGGGATGAGGGTGCTAAGGGAGCCAGAAGTTCTATAGTTTTCCATTCATTGACAAATTAATTCACTTTTGTCATATGATCCAATAAGAATAATACTAAATTAGCTATGGGGAATGTCAACTTATAGAAACATTTTTGATTTATACTCAAGAGATAACACCATTATTACCCTACTTATGCTAATAAATTCAATGAGAGTCATCACCTTTCCAACAAGCCTTCTTCGTCCTTTTCTGAGGCATCGGGCAGCAGCTCCAGGGAGCCGATTCAAGCGTGAATGGAACCCTGGAAATAAAAGGGAAAGACCTCAAAGTTCAATTTCAACTGAAAAAGTATTTATTAATCAAGTTCTATGTTTAAGGCACCATAGTAGGTGTTTGTGAATTTTAAAAACAATAAGCCAATGAAGTTGTCTCTATCATCAAGGAGCTTATAGTTTTAGCGATGTGATCTATGATGTGGAGTTTGTCAGCATATATATAGTGGGCAGGCATCAAAAGTTGGGGTTGGGTCATGTAAAGAATTCACAATGGCCCATTCTCTTTGGCAAAAGGTAGTTTTATTTAGGGAAGAGATTATAGACAAAATGAAGGGATACAATAGACACTGGGAATAGTAAATATGAAATAGAATTGGAAGAACATCTGAAAGACAAGTTCCTTAGGGGAATTCACAAAATAAATACCTAGTAGAAAAGGAGCATCCCATGAGATTAGGGCAGCTAAATCCTGAAAGGTAGAAGCCATGGAATGGCCCACAAGTAGGTTTTATGGGAAAATTTAACTTCAGGTGCATGACTAGGAGAGTTTGACATAACTTCGATTTCAGACTGGGCCATTTCCCCAAAGGGTGGGACCAAGGAGCTAAACTGATCTCAATCTGAGCCTGCTTCCCTCAGGGATCAATTTTATCAATTCCTCTGTAAACCACACCTAACATTGAAGACTCATTAATACTCAATAAAGTTAAAGAGGATTTGCTACTTAGATGGAGACAAAACTTTAATAATTTTGCCATGAAAATTGGATTTATAAAGCTCATTTCTCAAATTTTAGTCATTCCAAAACCCTAAGTCCTTAATTCCCATGATTTTAAATATGTAAGAAGAATTTATGATGTCATCACTTTGAGGAATTATCTTCACTAACTTAATCTTAATCAAGATTACATACATGGATATAATTTAAGTGCTGGTTTATTATTATTATATTTATATGACTAATCAAAGCATTTAGAAATTAAATTACTTCTCTAGGGTCATACACCTAATGTATATCAGAAGTGGGGTTTGACCCTAGTTTCCAGTTTCCAAACCCAACCCCTTTATATCATGTTTCTTCTACAATTAAGGTGTTTCTTTTTAAATAAACAGTCCATCAACAAATATTCATTAAGTACCTACTACCCCACCAACTAGTACCCTAGGCCCTGGGGCAATAGGGATAGGGATGAAAACTAGGGGGAAGGAAGGGTAAAAATAGTAAGAACGGAACAATCCCACTCTCAAAGAACTTACATTTTAAATGGGATGATAGACAGAGAGACCTATATATGGCTATAGATATATATAGAATGAATACAAAAAAGAATGCAAAATATTTTGGAAGGGAAGACAAAATGAGGAAGTTTGGACAGGAGTTGAGCTGCATCTTGAAAGAAGGCATTCTATTTAAGGCAAAGGTAAGGAAAAGTACATTTTAGGCAGGAAAGAGGCTGTGTGACAAAGAGACCAAGTCAGTTTGGCTAAAATATATGAGAGAGAAAGTAGTGTACAACTAGACTGGAAAAACAGTTTATAGTCAAACTTAGCTAATGAGAGAGTTTATATATCTGAGAAGCAATAAGCAGCCAATATTTATTGAGCTTGAGAGGTACCCAGATCTGCCCTTACTGCAAACTGATTTGGCAGTAATGTAAAAGACAGACTAGAGTGTGGGAAAAACCTTGAGGCAAGGAGATCAATAGTAAACAGCAGCAATAAATTAGGAAAGAAATGAAGACCTGAACTAAAATGACAGTTGTGTAAACAGAAATTGTTCAGATACCAAGGATATTGCAGAAGTAGAAATGGCAAAATTTAACAACTAAATATGTGAGGTAAGAGTGAGGAGACAAGGATAATATCAAGGCTAGAAACTTTAAAATTGGAAGGATGATGATGACTAATAGAAATAGAGAAGTTTAGATGAGAAGTATGTTTATGAAGAGAAAAATTAAATTCTGCTATGAATGTTTTTAGTTTGAGATGTTTCCAGGACACACAGTTTGATATGTCCAGTATAGATAATTAGAGAGATCAGAAGATCAGAAGTCTGTTAACTCAAAAATATATTAAAAGATAAGTCACAAAGCTTATTGTAATACTGATACTAGTATTTACCAAACACTATTTCTATTACAATCAGAAAAGTACAAGGCTCTTCTATTTAAAATCATTAACAAATTTTCCCAAGGTAATAGGACTAAAAAAAAGCAAACAAACAAAAAAACTAAATACATACTGAAACTTACAAATTCAAATGAATTATCCTCTTCAAAGTCATAACCTAAAGTCAAAACCTATTTATTCCAAAGGTATTATCACTGCTCAAAACAATTTTAGAACCAACTTTAGAGCCATTTAATTTTCAAATATTCTCAATAGTGAAAAATCTTCATTTTTTGGTAGATTTTATTTTTG
Organism: Sminthopsis crassicaudata; assembly: GCF_048593235.1. Lineage (NCBI taxonomy): Eukaryota > Metazoa > Chordata > Mammalia > Dasyuromorphia > Dasyuridae > Sminthopsis > Sminthopsis crassicaudata. The sequence continues at coordinate 312,166,022 of NC_133618.1, forward strand.
AAATCAACCTACAGATTTTAGAGCAAAATCTAAAAAAACAGTAAATTGAAAATTAAAGTTTGAGGGCAAAAATGGCAACATGACTACAAAATTAAGACTGACTCCTTAATTCTGATTCTGAAGACAATGCCAAACAACGAATTCTGAAATTATTTTGAGTAATGACAGTTATTACCAAAATAAGTGTATGGTTCTTTTACATATAAAACTGACAGCATTAAGGATCTTGAACATCTCCTGAAGAAGAGAGGGAAGAAAACATAAAGGGAGAAGAGGGAATAAGTATTTAAGTACTTAATATAACAGTCAGGTACTATGTTAAAAGTTTTACAAATATTATACATGACAAACTCACCATATAAAATCTCTGCAGTTAAGAAAACAAAATAAATTTACCACAAAAGTGGTAAAAACATTAAGACATAATGCTGAATACAAATCAAGAATTTCATAAAAACTGATTGATTCATTATGGAGAATCAAAGTTACAGAATTCTAGAGTTGCAAGGTAACTTAGATTATCTATTCCAACCTCCTTACTTTACAGTTGAGAAAACTGAGACTTAGAAAGACTAAATAAATGATTTGTCCAAGTCTGCCTACCTTAACAGAAGCCAAGGGAAAAAAAGGGGGGGGATGGACCCTAGAAATCAGGTCTCAAATGCCAGTTCAATGTCCATTTCACTAAAATAAGCTGCTTCACAAATGATAAGTAGACTGGCATAATGAAAAGAAACCCAGATTGCCAATTTAAAACCTAAATCCTAATAAAATTGGCAACTACTAACTTATAGGACCTTGGACAAGACCCTCAGCCTTGAATCTGTTTCTTCAACTCAGAAAATGTTCAATTATCTGTATCTTACACATGGTACCATACAAAAAGGTGAGACCTGGTTTTATAACCAGAAACCCTAGTTATAAATCCTGTCTGTAGTGGGGATCCCAATCTAGAGGTTCTAGAAAAATTTGTGGGAATACTATACTGTTATATACATTTGTAGTATTGCCAAAAGTAAAGATCATCTTACTCTTTGAATTTATATTCCTAGTTACAATCCCTAGTTTTATTTTTACCCCTAGTGCCTAGCACGGTGCTTGGAACATAAGCACATAAATGTTAATCCACTGATTTGTAGAGGCAGGGAGAATCATTATAGGGCTTCTGGCTAAGATAACTGTCTATTGGAGGCAGGCAGACCTGTTTCAACACTGATAACTCAAACAAAAACCTAAAAAAATAGCACTAGATCACATAATAATTTTTAAAAATCTAGTGTGAAACTATAGTGATTATATGACAGTAAACAATATAGGAGGGAAAAATGTATTCAAAAATGAAAGTGATTTTAAAACAAAAGATAATAAAATATTAAATAAAATGAAGAATTTTAATAATCCAGGTAGGAAATCATGAGAATCTGGTTTATGGTTGTAACATTGTTGAATGAGGAACAAGGAAGATATGAAAGAGATTTTGTGGCAGCAGAATCAACAAATTTGGCAAGTGATTAGACATGAAGGGATGTGGGAGAGAAAAAAGTCAGGATGACTTCAAAGTGATTAGAAGAATAGTGGGGCCCTTAACAGAAATAAAGGAGTTGTAATGAGGGAAAGGTTTAGGGGGGAAAAGATAAGTGAGTTTTGTTTTGAACATGTTCAAGTGATTGGATTTCCTGGCTGAGATCTCCAGCAATCCAGTAATCTCCAACAAAGAAGAATTGAAGAAGCTTATAACTAAAAATTAGAGATTTTGGAATCATTTGCTTACAGGTAGTAATTAAGGCTATGGAAGTAGATAATTATAGTCATTAAGAGAAACACCAATGTTTCTCTTGGGTAAAATTAAGGGGGTAAATATATACTGATCCAAATAAAACAAAGAAATCAACAAATAAGAAAAGAATCAGGAAAGAAAAGCATTTCAACAGCCAAAAAGAAGAGTGTAGGAGAAGAGAGTGATCAATTTGCTGAATGTTGCAGAAAGATAAGTAGCATGTGAACCATCTTAAAAAAAAAAATCATTAGACTTAATAGTTAACAGACTGGAAATCACCTCAGAAAAGTCTGGTTTGAGTGTTAAAGCTGACAAGTAAATCTGGAAAAGATTAAAAAGTAGAAAATGAAGAATTTAATAGTCAATGAGTTAAGACAGTAACCTTCTCCTGAGTCTCACAAAAGAAAAGCAGAGAGCTACAAGGACAATTTGAAGGAGATGACACAGTCAACATGCCAATATCTGAATGCATCAGAGTCTCAATATCAACTCTTCAGATACCAAAATAATCCATGCTTTTCAGTCATGCAACACCAATGGAAGAATATTGAGGTAAAAAAGAAGAGGTTTTGCTTTTTTTATGCAATTTAAATACTGGTACTATTAAAATACATTTGTAATTTCCCAAAGCTATCTAGATTGCTTTCATGGTCCTGTTCAATTCTGAACCCCATATCTTGGCACAGAAATGAGACTTACCATTTTTTCTCAGAGATGGAAGCAAGAAAAGAGAGAATGAAAAGCAATGTAGAAAGGTTTTGTGGTATGAAATAGAAGACAAGAAGTTACTGACAGTAGATGGCCTCTATTTTTTTAATTCAAGTAGGACAACAGGTCCTTCACTTGGGGGTACAGGAAGGAGGATGGCATAAAGCCCTTACAGATAGAAATTTTGGAATAGTTACTATAGAATGAATATAAGTCAAATAAGGGAAAATAAAAATACTTCTAATGAATTACAAGGGTCCAGTTGAGATAGGATAACATAAATTTACAGAAGATACTATCTGCAGAGTTCTGTGAAATCAATCAGCCTATAAATATAAATAGACAACATGAATTTGGGAGGAGTTTATGAGGAGAGTTTAACCCAAGCTAAGAGTGTGGCAATTTAGATTTCAAGAGTATAAGGCAGTAGAGAGCTAAAGAATTCAACTATAAGACTGATAATATTAAGGAAAAAAATTAAGATCAGAGTAGGGGTGATGTATTGAATGAACATGAAAGGATGCGGAAGGACATAAGGATAAAAGTTGCAGTAAGAATAAAAGATCTATAAAATGAAAGGGTTGGAAAGACAGTTTTAAAGGCCTTTACCAACTTTTAACATTCTGTAATTTTATAATGCCATAGAGAAACCAAAAAATGGGAATAAAAGTTATTCAAAGAAATATCTTTTAATCAACTCTTAGTAATAAACTATTATTCTAAAACCATTCCTTACAGAAATCTATTCTTACAAAACCCAAAGAGCCAACATTTCAGCATCCTCTAGTGAGTAGCCAAGAAATCATTAGTTTCAACATAGCTCAGCAAAATAAATGAGACAAGGTTTTTGACCTGTAGTATCCTAACAGGAATGCTACTAGAAGTATTGGAAGAAACTCTCTTCAGCTTATCATATACTCCACTATATCTCAATTTTACAGATGAGAAAATTAAAGCCTAAAGAGAAAATGAGCCAGCTCTGAATCCTCCAAGCAGGTTTTAAGATCTCTAGCTTTGGTCTCATCCCAATCTAAACTCATACCCATAAAGTTGTCTGAAGGAATCCCAAGAACATTTAGGACATCATTAACAGACAGACAGAATTTATGTATCCTTCAGGAATGGGACAATCATCTAGCCAGCCTATAGTTAATCAGATGTGACCAAATAATTAAATCATCATTATTCTTGTCTCCCAAACAACTTGGAAACTCACCTCTTTGAGCTGGACGAGAGGGCAAAAGGAATGTGGAATCTGAAAGTTTGTCTAGTCCTGCATCCATTCTCTCTACCTCAGATCGATGATCAGGTGCCCACTTGGGGAGAAGGTTGGGGACTGTGAATCCTGAGACACATTCACCTTCATAGAACCAATCACTTTGTTCATCATCCCCTGAAACAGTAAGCCAAGTTAGCAACAATTAAATCTTATAAAGAGGTCAAAAAAAAATCTTGCATAATACCCCATTTTTAAGGAACTTTAAAAAAAAAAAAACTTAACATGATAGCACATTTAAGTACATGCCCATATATATATCAAATTGCTACCTTACATTGTAAACAAAAGGCTTTGTAAATCATTCAGAGATAAGAAGTGTGAGTTATAATATTGGATAGCTTTTAAATTGATTATTCTGTAACAATCTAGTAGCGGGGAAAGGATATTGAAGACTGTAATCCATAAATTGTCTTACAATTCAAATTTTGGTGTTTTTGGAATGCATTCTATATATTCAAACTTTATGTCATATAAAGAACATGTATTCATATCTTTCTCCCTAATAGTTCATTAGCAGGAGAGAAATAAACAACTTAACATTGGTTTAATAGTCTGATCACTAAGAAATTAAGAGAAAACAGAATTTTAGAATTGGAAGGAATTTTAGTGATCATGTAATCTAATACACTCATTTTTATCAGTGAGGAAACTGAGGTCCAGAGAGATTATGTTCTTTGTTCAAGGTCATATTAATGACCAGGCCAGGGCTGAAATCTCCATCACTTAGCTCTCAGTTTAAGATGTCTTCCTGCTACAGGTGAAACAAAATGTACTCTGTTGTTGAGAAAATTTCTGTCTGCCAAAACAGAAATATGATAAATTGCTTCATCCCTCTTCTCAAAAACACAGAATTAAGAAATGATGGAGAGGGCAACAAAGTACTACAACTGTTATTTGAGTGGATACATTAATCCTGCTATGAATTGCATCTTAGGAGAGCTACTTTGAACTTGCCAGTCTTTTGAACTTAAACACAGAATTGTGACCAATGTTAAATCATTTTGGCAGTCTCCAAAAAAATGAAGTTAATGGAACCTGCAAAATTGTAATTTGGGTAAATTATCTATACCCAATGATATTCCTATGAAAACAGGTCTGCCCACTGGCTCCTCCAAAAAAAAAAAAAAAAGCACATCATTATAGCCCAGCAATAATTGCCAAGAAAACAAGAATGTAATAAAATTAAAGATCACTCAATAAGATTTTTTTTATGTTCATTATATTTTCCAATCTCAAAAAAATTCCCTAGACTTCCTAATAATATTTTATACATATAAATATTTTCAAATAAGAAATGTCAAACACCGTCTTGAAACAGGAAGTGGTGGTTCTTAATTATATATATATATGTATGTATGTATATATATATATATATATATATATTTTTTTTTTATTTTTTTTTTTTAAATTCAATATAGCTTCACTGGGATAAAAGAAATTTTGATAAATTATCTAGATTATATACCTAATTCAGTACTATACCTATACCACATTAAAAGGACCATCTTTCTATTTGAGAGGGAAAAAGGTTAGACTAACTAAGGACAAAATTCATAATCTCCCTTGGTATATATATATATATATCTCAATATTTATTCTTGTTTTCATAAATGTCTTCCTAAACTTAATCCTTTATATTGAAGTCAGATCTCTATATAAAAATAATGCTCCATAAATTTAAAAAATTTATTAGGTCACTCCACTGTTTCTCCATAAGTAAAATCAAGTTCAAGTATTTGTAGTTCTGGGTAGTATATGCAAACGATTCTTTGTGCATATAAAAAGGACCACAGTGAAATTATCAGAGTTGACCAGGACTGAATCAAGCAGCAAAATCCTAAAAGTCTGTCTAGGAGAAGACCCCCACAAAATCAAATTAGGTTCCCTATAACTAACTTATTCTTCCTTATAGTGTTCAAAGTGGCATTCACATCCACATAGCATTTCCAGGACAAATAGGAAGGTATGAATGCCATCTCAGATTTTAATAAATCTGACAGCTCTGAGGTAAAGATTTCTCAGTCTTCCCAGACATACAGAGATTCCCAGACATTCAACTGTTAGTAGAATCTGACAGAGTAAAACTATGATTTGGAAATATTGTCACTATTGTTGTACCATTAATTCCCTACAAAGAATCTGCAAATGTTAGAGCTAGTTTAAAAAAATAAAAATCTAAACCAACTTCGCATATCCAGAATCACACGAGACAAACCTATTAAACAAAAATTCATCTTCATTATTAATACATTAAACTTGCCTGCAGTGTTCCATGTTACAAATTTCATGTCTGTAGAACAGCACGAAGATATTTTTTTTTTTACAAAAAGCAACACTCAACAAAATTCTAATCTTTTTCAGAGATAAAAATATAAACAAGCAATTAAATTTTTCCTGCACAAGAGTAAAAAAGTTTTATATATCACACAATTATAAAGATAACATTATGGATATATCTGTTCACTCAGAAAAAATAGCAGCCCAAAGATGCATTCCTATTAGTCAAACATTATTTAAATTCCACATTCAAAAAGAATCACTCTTATAATTACTAGGCTTTTCTCATAAACACTGAGGCACAGCCTCAGGACTTTGAGATAATGATTACCTTGACGACCTTCATCATTGGTGAAGAGACCAGCGTCACTGCTACTACATACACTGCTGGTTTCACTGGAAAAAGAATAAAACAAACAAAAACTGTGTATCAGTTCCAGTCATATAATATTTAGACATCTCATTAGCTTAAAGATCCCAAGGTTTCCTGCACTGCATTCACTTATCCTATGAGTAATTAAGACACAAAATAATTACAGAATTTTGAATGGGAAAATTTCATGTCCCAATCAGGAAAGAACTGATGGCTTCATAATTTCTAGAAATTTTTATGCCTCATTGTACTTGGAAGTATGTGAATGTAATGAAATCTTCAGATTTTAAAAAACTTTTTGATGATGTAAAATTATTTAACTAGTTTAGGGCATTATTTACATATATGTTAATATATATAGTTTCCCCATAAAGAGACATTCACTACAACAAAAATAGTTTAGAAAGTGACAAATCAAGTTACCTAGATTTAATTTTTTTTTAATTTTATCATAAATGATGTGAAATGCTAGTATATTCTCAATTTTTGCTACTGTACAAGAGCAGGGAAAAACCCAAGAAACAGAATAACCATCAAAATCAAAATACAATAAAGAAAAGTTATGACATTTTCTGAACTTTGTGCTGCCTATGTCAAGAAAGTATTAAAAAAGCCTTCATTCTTAGAAAGATGGAAAGAGAGATAGGAGAAAAAAAAGATACTACTACCACCACTATCAAAGTCAAGTAATTCAATTTATGACATTTCTAATCAGTCTTATTTTCTGAAATATCACCATTAGTAATTCCTGCTGCTTCTGATGATATGATTTTTATCATCTTCACAGATTTCTGAAATGAAGGTTTTCTCTATACCTAGACCAATTTCTTTCATTGCTAAAAATAGAAGAAATTGAGGATGGCGAGAAGCAACAATTATATATGTCAAATAAAGGCCTTGCAACCTATTATGAAACAGATATATTTGGTAAAATTGCATTCTGGATGCAATATCTAAAGATCAAAGGCAGCTAGGTGGCATAGGGGCTAATAATAATGATAATTAGAATTATAACAATATTTAATATAGTGTTTAATTCACTATGTACCAGACACTGTGATAAACACTTTACAATTGTGTTGGAATCAAGACGACTTTAAATCAGATCTTGCCTCAGATGGTTAACAGTATGATCTTGGGCAAGTCACAAATTTTATGCCAGTTTTATCACCTATAAAATGAGGAAATTAGACTCAAGGTCCTCTGAAGTCATTTCCAGTTCTAAAAACTGTAATCCTATGATTATATTCTGCAGGATTCTGTCCATGGGAAAAGTGTTAATTCTGGAATAAAAGGACCTACATTTGCTTCCTGCTTTCGATGCTTCTTGTATGACTTTCAGAACACCAATTTTAGATGTGGGAATCTCTGAAGTTCCATTTGCTTCTAGATCTACTTTCTTTTGTAATCTAGTCAGAGTAAAGTTAATACCAATTGTCTGACTTTGAATCATATATCTGCAGCATCATGAATAAGCAAATTCTTAAAAATATTATTTCATGTTACTATAGCCTTCACTTAAAAATATAAACCTGTTTCTTTTTTTCATATAAAACCACAAATTATGAACAGCTTATTTTTTAATCACAGTATACAATAAATCTAACACAATTTCAAATTGTTTTGCTTTTTGACTGAAAAGCTTCCTTTTCCTTCGACCCTTAAGCTTCCTTCTCTTCTCACGCATGAATTTTTAATGCTTCATTGATATTGTTCTGTAGCATTATCATTCCACACTCCCCATTATAAATGACAATAATTATAATCATGATCAAGTCAAACATTGTCCATGTCTGAAAATACACATCTGATTTTACACCTCTGGTCTAACACACAATGTCAGAAGGAAGGAAGCATGCATCTACTGGAGCCAGTCATTACATGGTTCAGAATGTTAGTCTTTCAAAATTGTTTTTCTTTCTAATATTCTAATTATTCTAATATTTGTTCTTCTGATTTACTTTATTTTACATCAATTTACATAAGACTTTGAAGGTTTTTCTTAATCCGTTTCTTTTGTAATTTTTTAGGCACACCATGCCAATACATTCCTATACTATTATTTACTAAACTATCCCTGACTGATGCCCCTCCTCCTTCATTTCCAATTCCTTCCATAACAAAAAATATTTGTAGGAATATTATTATACATAAGGAACTTTTCCCCTCTTTCTTTTATCTTTTTGATGTATATGCCTAGTTGGTAGTACTGGGTCAAAGGGTATGAAGTTAAGAGATTCTAGTGGTACAGTTTCTTTCCAGAATGACTGGATCAATTCACAGTTTTACCAACAGTGCATTACTATGCCTGTCCTCCCCAAATCCCTTCAACAGTTGTCATTTTCCCTTTTTGTCATCTTTGCCCAATTGATGCATGCAAGATAGGACTAGATAACTGGGTTTTTTTCCAAATGGTTACTAACAATATGCTTTTCTTTTTTTGAGAACTATCTTGTTTTAACATGAACCCACAAAAATTATTTTTGTGGGTTCATTTTTTTATCCGGCTACCTTATGTTTTTGTTTCAACTAATTTTAATTGATTATCTAGAGTTTTCAAAGTAGATCATTACATGACCAGCAAACAGCAATAATCTTACTCCTCTCCTTTGCTTATCTTATTCCCTCAACGTCTTTTTTCTTCTCCTGTCTGTCTTATTCTTAAGAGTACACATTTCAAGATCTACGTCAAAAACTTGTGATAATATACTTGATTTGCCCCCTGACCTTACTGGAAAAGTCTCTATCACTTCTCTATTACAAAGAACATAAGCTGGGCAATAATATGAAGGTCAAAATTTTAAAATTTCCTGTCTGTATATATTTTCCATTATTTGCAACATCATTCCCAGAGAATAAAATGATCTTGGCTTAATTTTTCTATAATCATCTAGTGTCATCTTGCCTTTCCATTAAGCTGTAGAAAATGTTTAAATACAATTCATTATGAAGTAACTTAAGGACATTAAATGGCACCCACTTTCCCTTTATGCAACAGCAGAAAGGTTTCTGGATCACAACTGGAAAGAGCTATTTCCTTCAGCAAGACTCCTCATAATCATGAAAAAAAAATTTTTTTTTCATTTTTTTTCCTTTAATCTTTTTCCTGTCTACATCTGACATCTGATGTATTTACTAAGCAATAATACTTAGAAATTTATGTTTGAAAAATTCGTGTTTGAAATTTATTTTCTTCCTCATAAAAACTTCTAACTTACTGTATAACTTACAGATAAATAGTCCAAGGATATGAATATGAACAAAGGCCTAAACAGAAAACTGAAATATTATAAATGCCATTAAGTCTTGCTTCAAAATCATTAACAATAACAGAATTTCAAATTAAAACAAGTTTCCCACTTAGGAGACTTTACCTCACCCCATGCAAATGGCAAAAATGAAAAATAATGAATCAAAGCAGCAACAAAAAGACAGTGATAAGACAGGCAATAATGATGCAATTACTTGAAGCTGCACACTATTTCAACCATTCTAGATGTTGAGTTAGAATTATGCTAGTAAAGTGACTAACCTATCCATCTTTCAGTATTATCCTACTAAAGGAAGTCAATAATAAAGAAAATGATAAATATATGGAAAATTTCTAACTGAATAAAAGCCTTATCATATTTTGAAAATATGTAGCTAGAGGAGGAAAGGTATCTTATTTTAGTGATCTCACATTACCAACTATAGGATGTGATATATCCCCAGAAGTTAATCTCACAATAACTTGCCAAGACCAAACACAGCAACAAAAGAAGCTATTCTAGAGCATACTATAAAGATATTTTGTTCTTAATGGATTAAAAGGGAAAAATAAGTAGCAAAGAACCTAAGTAGGAAACTTCAAAACCAGTACAAATAGTAAGAAGTCGACCAGTCACTATAATCAATGTCGTTTCCCTCTGTCATTCAACAACATTTAAATCTTTGTACTTCCCAGGCAGACAAGAATAGCAAAAGCATGGCTAAATTAGAGTAAATAGAGTTCTTGATATATATGCTCAAAATAAGAATAAAATTAACCTAGCTCTTACTGAAACTCACTTGTCTCCCATTCCAGAAATATATTGGGGAAAGAGGCAACTATAAGAAAACATTAGACTTGGATTAAAGATGGAGGTTTAAATACTCAAGCTTTTAATATATCAGTAAGATCATAGAACAGTCACTTCCATTTTCTAGGCCTATTTTATTATCTGTAAAATGAAATGAACCTTAAAGTCTCTTTCAGTTCTACATCTATGATACTATGAAACTTCTCACTGAAGTTTAACTCTCAAGAGAAGTAAACTATTATGCAACAGCAAACCTATCCTGGTAGTTTCCTGAGCTTGTATCCTGCCCCTTTCCCAGAGAAAAATAAATAAAGAACACAGACTCCATGAAAAAGAGTTCCACTTTGAATGAACAAGTTCATTTTAGCCTTAAGTATGTGGAATTGGGGGGAGGGATTTAAAAAACTGTTCTTTTAATACTATCTTCATATTAAATAACCTCAATATTCTTTCCTAAAGTACACCTGAAGTAAACTATGATCTTTTACAGTTTGCCCCCAAGGTACTTGATAACTGTCCTCTGAACCCAATACAAAGATTTTAATCCATTCACTATTTCTTCAGAGCATAGAGGAAATAAGGCTTTAAAAAAAAAAAAAAGTTTCACAACAGCAAATAGAATCAATTCACTATTTCTTAGGGAAAATGGTTAATTCTAATCTTCTAGTTAATTTTTCAAAGTTCCTCTAAATTCTCAAAACTGGGGAAAAGTGTAAACCACTCTCTCCAGTACAGCCTGCTCTTTTACCTGGAGAGTTTGCCAGTCCTGTCACATCACTCATACTGATGACTGTAAGACTGAAAATAAAGGACTGATTTAAGTCATCTACATTACCTAGTAAGGATTCAAAATATGTCTCATTATCCTCAAAAGGTTATGGTGGTAGTAGTAATAGTAGTAGAAGTTGTTTGTATTCTGGTTATTTACATATATAATATGTTGATAAACAAGCTATGAAAGTAAAATGAATTCTTAGAAAAACTAATAAATATTACACATTAAAAAAAAAATGGGATGGCTGTGAATCATCTTTGGTTCTAAAAAGGGGGCCTTTTTTATCTAATAGACCTAAAGCTACTACAGCAAACTACTAAATAACTTTATAAAATTTTTAAATAATCAGGTATCTCTAATGAAAATGCCCAAATTCTGAGGTACTACTATGCTTACAGAAGTAGCAAAATATATAGAAAGATATCATAGATCAACATCTCCATTTATAGGATTAAAAAGCAGTATCTTCAACCTGCTACACATGTCCTTTTTCCCAGCTCCAGTAAGCACTGATTAATGACCTCCACTTGCAAAGGAGGCTACTTACCTTAACCATGAAATAATGAATGCTATTGATTCAACAAGCTACTGCTATAGAGTGTTATTGATCACCCAATCTTTGGTTAAAATGGTCCTCATTTAGCAATTTCACTGTCGCAAACACCTAGAGCAAAGCACGCTCATAATTAAAGAGTTTGGGGGAGTTTAAGTGAGAGGTGATGGACAGAGAGCTCAGCTTTCATCCATTTATTCCTGCTTCTGAACTATTGTTTGTGTCAGAAGGGATATTGATTTTCTATAAAAATAAGAAAACAAGAGGCACTGCAGGGCTGCAGAAGGTCAGCCTGGGCTACAAAAGGAGGGGTAGGTTTAACACTCTGTCTCTGTCACTTGCCTTCTAGGAAGAAGGGAATATTTTCTTTCCTGTGAAATTGGCCTTTAATACATCACTTCAGGAAGGCTCTTGGCTGCCACTTCAAGCCATCACCAAACCAATTCAATTAACCCAAGAGAAAAGAGCTGAACTACACATTCAGTGAGAACCAAGTTGGTCTGTTTCCCCAACACCCTATGAATAGGTTGTGTGAATCAACTCATTAATTGTTACTGAACAGGCACAGAAATATGAACTGTAGAAAGAAATATGATAAAATGTATCTTCTGTCCCCATCCTCCCAAAAGATCTTATTCATAAGATCATATACATACATATTTATGTGAATATGTGTGTGCATATGCACATACACACAAAAATAATGACAAATAAACTATACAATACGTAAATGTATATGCATAAATAACCTAAAGAGATGAATACCTAATAAGAAACACTTTCATGATTATTTTTCACACTTATGATTGAGCAAAAAATAATTGGTTATCATAGGACAGTGAAAGAAAAGGGGGTGGGAGAAAGGAAGTTAAAATGACTCTATATTTAGTCAATTTAAAAAATGAACTTCAGAAAAGCTAGACAAAAAAACTACCTTCAAGTAACTGAGTTATGCCAGCATTTTTTTAAAATTAAAAGCAGCACCTACTTTTCTTTTAAAAATCCATCTTAAAATTACTACACATAACAACTTCATCATGAAGTTTTCATAAATTGAACTCCTTTTACTAATTCTCAGATCATAGAACAATGAAAAGTAAACATAGAAAGCAAACATGGAAAACATATAACAACACAGAAAGCAAAGTTATTAATATTTGAATATAACAATAAAAATGAGGCAAGTGGAAGAGTTCTGGAAACTTAACTAGTTAATATTTGGTAAATAGCTTCAAACTTCCATATCTTGAATAACATATCAATAAACAATTTAAATTATAAGGTAAGCAAAGAGGATGCTATAAAAAGTAGTGGGCACATTTGTCATTAACCAAAAGAAAAAATTACAAATTTTAACAGTATTTTGATAGAAGTCTCAACTCAATGGACAGCCTTAGAGAAGCAAGGAAAATTCTCGCCATTTCCCAATGAAGAGAATATAAAAGGGAAGATTCATATTTAGCTTCTCTATTTTCATTTATATTAGAGTCCTGGGTTAGTTAAGATGTGGCCTTTAGAACTCTTGAATAACTATAAAATTCTTAAGGAATTCTTCCCTCTGCTTCTAACATAATTCCATCCCAGGGATCTCCTTTCTGCCTATATTATAAGAGGATTTGGGGTAGGAGGTAAGGAAAATTAAATTAAATTCTGAGAAATGTCAGGAACAGGAAGCTCTTGATATCCCTTATCCTGTCCAAACCCTAGAGTTAGCCAAAACTAGAATAGAAGAGCTATTTTCTAAATTGAAAAAAGAATTATGTGTTCCTGACACGCTCAAATATTTGAGAATTATATCCATAAGCCTGTTTTCAAGACAAACTTGGTGAGAAACAAAGGCCTAAAAAGAGGTCCAAATTCTGCAATGTGAGAAAGATGCAAACCTGTCCCCTTCATAAGCCAGACTTTCAGATAACCAAAAAGTATACTGTCAAGACTAACTCCTATCAGATAAAATATACTCGTAAATCAAGATGGAAGGGGAAGAGAAACTTACATAGTTGACTAATTAAAGGCTCTACATCTAGAAGCTAGATTGAAAAAAAAAAAAAAAAAAAAAAAAAAAAAAACCACTAATCCAGGTTAGAGGTTTGTGAACTTTAAAAAAAATTTGCAAAGAATAGTTCAATGTCACTAGTTTTCTTTGTAAATCTATATGTTTTGCTTTATGTATTTGAAAAACATTACTTTGAGCATTCATGACACAAAAATGGCTAAAAACTCCTACTCTGGGGCCTGGACCCTAAAATAAAAAAAAATTTTTAAATTAAAAAAAAAATAAAAATTAAAAGAGTAGAAGAAAATAATTATATCAATATGTAAAATAGTTTAAGAAATAACTAATGTAAAAAGAAAAAACTGGAAAGAAGTGTTTAGAAAAAAGTCACAAGCTACTATTCCAAAGTACAGAGGTAAGTAGGAAAAAATTAAAATTTTATAAATATGTTAAAAAATGAAAGCCATAATGATCTAAGAAACTAAGAGCTATCAAAAAAAGGAGAAAGGAAACTTGGATAAATCAATTTCAATAATGTAAAAGAGAAGGAAAACAACAAGAAAAGTACAGGATTAAAGAATATGTACATGAAGAGAAATATTTAAATAATGTATTGAAAGAAGTGAAGTAAAGTAAAACTGTAAACTCCCCTTGATATATTTCTGAAGACTGGAGAATGTAAGGTTTAGAATGAAATCAAGATGCTGGGATTAATCAATAAAAACAACAGGCATTCAAGCACAAGGCAGCTTTTCTTGAACCTGACATATCTTACTCTGAAACTGCCCATGATTTATGCTTATGCTTTCAAGACATGTTTTGGAAAAGCAAAGTCCTAGAAGAGGTCACAAGTCCTGCAGTGTAAAAAAGTTTTAAGATGATTCATTAAAAAGACTCATGAAAGACATCAAGTTGAGCCCCTTCATTGGGAGTCCACCAACTGTCAAGGTCCTAGGCTCCCCTTCTGGAATAAGATGGTTAAGAAAAACTAGGCTGACATGTTAGCCAAAATTCTTTACGTATTAAGTCTTTTATAAAAATTGACATGAAAAAGCTAATAGGAAGCAATGTTTTTATTTTTGATCCTTCCCTGTATGGACAGAATTTGATTGTTTTTATGTTAGACATATTATATGTCTGACTAATCCAAGTGTTTAAACAGCTTAAAAGTCAGATATTTCCAAATAATTCATACTAAGTAAAAATGTTGGCATAAAGAGCAGCAGTCTTCAAAGCCAAATCCAAAGTTTCACACGAGTGGCACAAAACATGCTCATAGGTACAACACCAAAGATGGATGATTTCTGAATATCAGCTCTTGTTACTAATACCATTTAAGAAGCCTGGAGAGAGATATCTAAACTATTGGTTAACACAGAACTTCAAAATCAAAAGTGCAGAAGCAAACGCGTTATGAAAGGCTGGCACTAGACTGCGGCTTGTACTTTGGAAACAGTTGGGAAAACCTTTGGTTTGTGTAGGGGGGGCCTCACCATTCCGACATGTTCTCATCAGAGCCCTGTTTTTGTTCATCACCTTCACACTCCATCCTCTCCTTCCTGGCTGATTTGCTAAGGAAAGTCCTGTTTTCTGTGGGCTCACACAACCCATGGCCCGATGAAGTCCAGGGAGCGTTCTCCTTCCAACGCGACAGCCGCTGCTTCTTGGCAGACTTGAACCTGCAGTTTCTTTCATAGCTCCAATCTGACACCTTTAGTTTTTGTTGGAGGCTGGCGGCCACTTCTGAGGTCACTCTCTTCACCTTCCTCCTCCGCCGCAATGGTCTACAGGGCGCGTTCTCAGTAAAGGAGTCTGACTCATGCCAAGAGTGCTGCTTACTCTTTAGGGTGGCACTGAGAGCTGGGTGTCGCTTGGCCACCATTGTGTCGTCAGAGTCACTGAAGTTGGTGACTGTAGCTGCTTCCCGACAGTCTTTCAGAGCCTCATCCAAGCTGGATTCCGAGGCCTCACTATAGCAGCAGGTATGCTCAGCTAAGTGGGTGAAATCAGAACGCCGCTTCCGACCCCTGCGCTTTCGAAGTTGTCGTCTCTGCTGTCGGGGGCTCAGAGCCATCTCCTCCCACAGCTCATCTAGTTTATTTTGCTCAGATGTCTGCTCCAGGGCTGAGGCCAAATCATGTACTAGCTCATCCATGAAGCCACGTCTGCCAAAATACAAACATTTAAAAACAAAATTAAGAATTAAGTGAAGCAGATAGTGTTATATATACCATATTACCATGCCATATACTCATATGCCACTAGTAACTTCTGGCACTGTAAACATATCCTGCTTAAGAGTTGAAAATAGGGAAGGAAGTCAGTCACCTTTTATTAAAATGCACTCCCAATTCCTTTTCTAAAGTCTTTGTTCTTCCCAAAAAATCTTCTAAAAATGTTGTTGACACATACTCTATGCCAAAAGAATGCATGTTTTTATAAAAAAGAACTACAGTTTCACATAAAATAAGAGAAAACATGATGACATGGAAATGCTGATTTCTTTTGTAAAATAGGATCTTTTGTGAGGACAATTAACATTATCTGTATTATATGTGTGTGTGTGTATATATATATATGTGTGTGTGTGTGTGTGTGTGTGTGTGTGTGTGTGTGTGTGTGTGTGTGTGTGTGTGTGTGTGTGTGTGTGTAAATAATTATTATCTGGCAACTCACGAAAGAGAATATTGCTCAATATTAGCACCTAAAACATAGTTCAGTATAAAAAAAACCCACTTAACACCTCCAGTCCTTTAAGAATACTTAAAAGGAATTGAATAATTGCCAACATTTAATTTTCTCCTTAAAGACACTGGCATCCTTTCAAATTACAAGTCTTATTGCTACCAAAAAAAAAAAAAAAAAAAAACCCTACATGCCAACAAACAAAAACCAAGCTAAGCATAAAACTGATGGTACTGAATTTTTGGTTTAAGATTTCTGGCTAACTGGTTTTCTGGACTTCTTTAAAATTCACACTGACCAAAAAAAAAAAAAAAAAAGATTGAATTTGAAATTTCACACTTGCTTAAACTAGAAATTGTACTGTAAAATAACTTCACTGTCAAAATTTTTATGATGATGAGAAAGGATAAAATCTGTTTTCGAAAAAATTAACTTCTGATAAGTTTTCAAAACAACTACAACACTTCTCCAAAGTGTAGAAAGTTGGGGTGGGTGTATGGACTAAATAAATCTCAATCACTATCCCTTGAAAGAGGGGCCTTGAAGCATGAAAAAAGAGGTATTGTTTAATGTATTCTTGTTTCTTATTAAGCACATTTTAAGCATGTTTGCAAAAAAAAAAAAAAAAAAAAAAAAAAAGTTCACCGCCTTGTTTAAAGTTATTTCCCACAGTTCTCAAATGTATCTGTGACCACATCAATTTGACTATTTCCCTCCAAGTCATTCATGCCTGCCCAACCTATGCAACTCTTGTTTATAGTCTCCAAATAAGATCCCTGAAGAAAGCCAACCCAAGTGCTAGAGGGCCTTCCTTGATTTCTATCCTCACAAAAACATTTATGCTATTTTCCCTTACTCTCAACCCTTCTTTTTCAATCATACATTTCCCTAATGGCAATTCATGAAACAAAGTATCTGTTAGCAGGTTACAATGGCTTTTCAATCATTCTATTGCAAATTCTATGTAGAACATCATCTACACTAGCAACTTGTAAAAGATGCGAAGATGGTAAGTGATGTTTCTCTGACATATAATTCAAATCATCAAAATGCTAGAATGACATTTCACCTAAAAAATATTAAAGTAGCTGAAAACCGCTGGCGTCCTCAAGTCCAAAAAAAGATAAAAGGAGGTGATCCTGGAAAAGTCATCGCTCTAATCTCAGACTTACAAACTTCAAGGCACATACTAAGTCAAATAGACAAGTTCAATGTATTTAACAACAATATACACCTACACACACGCTCCTAGTGGAAATGTCTTTCCTCCCTCAAACACAGTATCGCTCAAACAGGTGATGTCCAAAGGCTTTCCAGACTCAAACACCTCCAGAGGCCAGTGCGCTTAAATCAATGCAGGCACACAAATGGAACAAGGGAGCATCCCTGTGCAAAGTTAAAGACTGAAACTAATGGACATAAGTGGGGGGAGAAGTGGGAGGCGCTGGTGAAAAGGAAGACCCTGCTCTCCCCCAGACAGAGCCAAGGGGGTTTGGGGCTCCCCCGTGGTCAGCGCTCCTCTCAGACAAGGCCATGGGTAATCGTCTCCCTCCTCCTCCAGAGTGCAGAAGGGGGCTGGCTGCCTGGACTACATTTCAACCCCTTATCGTGGGGAAGGGAGGCCCCGTGCCCTGAACTCGGAAGATCAGGAAAAAGTGGGCTCGGGGAGGAGGAGGAGATAGGAGGAAGAGAGGGCAGAAGAGGAAGGAAGCGGAAAAGAGGAGGAGGGAAGGAAGATGAAGTAAGGAGCTAGAGAGGAGATAGAAGGAGGAGGAAAAGGAGGAAGAAGGCAAAAGGCGTTGCCTAGGAAACAGGACCCCGGGTCCTGGTCGCGGCCAGGGGGCCGGAGAAGGCCCTGGACCCCAGACAGCCGAGGCCCAACACTCAGCGGTGAACCTCGGATTCCGGCCACCCCCCCCCCCGGGCCCGCCCACCACCACCACCACCACCACCACCACCACTACCGCACACCTAGGAGCTGCCTCCCATGATTTTCGCCATGGTCCCCCCAGTGTCCACGTTCCAGATGGAGAAGATGATGCCGGAGACCGGCTGGACCCGGGGGCCCAGGCTCCCGCCCACCTCCCACTCACCAGCTGCCGCAGCCCCAGTCAACGGCCACCGCAGTTTGGGCCCCGTCTCTCCGCGGGGGGTTCCCTCTGTGACCTCATTTCCGGTCCTGACCAGAGGTGGGGAGGAGCAGGAAGGCCCAATAAATCCCTCCTTCCTCCCTTCCCCCAAGCTCCAGCCCCGCCCGAGCGCTACCTCTAGACCGCTCGGCCCAAGAGGAGACCAGCTGGGGCCTCCGAAGGGAAAAGGGGAGCCACGTGAGCTCCGCCCCAGGGGCGGGGCGATCGCTGAGTGCTAGGCACGCCCCCCCGCAGCTCCTGGCCTCCCAGAGCGTGAATAAGTGCCCTGTTATGCACCCTCTCAAATCAGGGAGGTACCGGGAAGTTACCAGTCTCTTAAAATGTTTGGCCTCCCCCCCCCTTGTTTTAAGGAAAGCACTTCTAGCTCGGCAGTTGTGGCGCCAGAGTTGCCCCGGAGCTCCTGAGACACTTAACAGCTAGGTGACCCTGGATCATTAGCCTCTTTGCCTCAGTTTCTTCTGAAAACCACTACAGGACTTTTTAGAGATCTCTTATTTCTTCAATAATCATCATCTCTTTTTTTGCCCCATACCTTCCTAAAAGCACTCATGAGCCTCTGCTTGAAGACTTCCAGTGAGAGGAGCTGTCTCCCTCCCGGAAAAGTGACCCCAATTTAAATGGTTCTAATTCTTAGCAAGTTTTTCTCTGATACAAAGGTTAAGCTTGCTTCTTGGCAACTTCTATTATTATTTCCCTCTGGTTCTTGTATCTGGGATGAGGCAGAGTAAGCTGAATCTCTCCCCGGCAGCAATACTCGTCTGCCAACAAATCAGCATGGTGGTATAGTGTATGGTGCTCAGGACAAAAGAAGACTCATCCAGCCCTAGTTCAAACTTAGCCTTAGACACTTACTATCTGTAGGACCCTGAGAAAGTCATGTAACCCTGCTTGCCTCAGTTTCCTCATCTGTAAACTGAGTCGGAGAAGGAAATGGCAAACCACTCCAGTATCTGCCAAGAAGACCTCTAAATTGTATCACAAAGACTTAGACATGACTGAAACACAACAAGGTGCAACCCAAACCGCCCTGTTTTCTCATCTACAAGTTTAAGCTTAGCTGGTCCTCATATGGCACAGATCTAAGATCTGTTATTGTTTATCATTTCTCTAAGTCTTGTATTTGAAAGTCAAATTTTCTATTCAGCTCTGATGTTTTCATCAAGAATGCTTTAAAGTCCATCATTTCTCTGATCCTTCAATATAGAAACCACCAAATCTTGTGCTATCCTGACTGTGGCTCTACTACATGTGAATTGTTTATTTTTGGCTGCTTGCAATATTTTATCCTTGACCTGAGAACTATAAAATTTGGTCATAATACTTCTGGGAGTCATCATCTTGGGTTTTCTTCCAGGACGTTATTGGTGAATTCTTTCGATTTCTATTTTACTGTTTCATTCTAGAATATTAGGACAACTTTCCTTGATTTCTTGAAAAATGATATCTAGACTTTTTTTTGGTCATGGCTTTCATGTAATACAATATTTTTAAAATTATCTCTCCTAAATCTATTTTCCCCAGTAAGTTGTTTTTCCAATGAGATATTTCATATTGTAGTCTATTTTTTCATTCCTTTTGTTTTATTTTTATGGAATTCTCATAAAGTCATTAGATTTCATTTGCTCAATTCTAGTTTTTGAGGATCAGAGAGCTTGTAATATGATATTCCAGAGGACAAATGAATTAAAATTGAGTATAATTGTCCAGAAGAAAACTGAATATTCAATGAAATGATGGACTTTAAAGCATTCTTGATGAAAACATCAGAGCTGAGTAGAAAATTTGACTTTCAAATACAAGACTTAAGAGAAACATAAAGAGGTAATGAGAAAGAGAAATCATAAGGGATTTAATAAGGTTAAATTGTTTACATTCCTAAGTAGGAAGATGATACTTATAACTCATAAGAATTTACTCATTATTAGGGAAATTGGGAGTATATATATAGACAGAGGGCACAAGTGTGAGTTGAATATGAAAAGATGATTTCTAACAAAATAAAATTAAGGGGGTGAAAAAAGAAAAATGCTCTGAGAAGAAAAAAGTAGGATGGGGTAATCTCACATAAAAGAGGCAAGAAAAAGTTTTTACAATGAAAGGAAAGTGAACTTTACTCTCATCAAAATTGGCACAAAGAGTAACTAACAAATATATTCAATTAAATGTAGAAATTTATCTTATTCTATAGGAAAGTAGGATGGAAGGGAAAGAGAGAAATAAAAAAGTGATAGAGAACTGATTGTAGAAAGCAGTAGTCAGAAACAAAACATTTTTGAGGAGGGAGAGGGTAAAAGGAAAAAGAGTACAATAAACAGGGCAGGGAAATAGAAAGAAGGGAAGTACATTTAGCAATTGTAACTATGAAAAAACATTTTGAAGTAAGTTCTTCTGATTAAAAACCTCATTTCTCAAATGAGAACTAAGTCAAATATATAAAAAGTCATTTCTCAAGTAATAAATGATAAAAAATATGAATAGTTTTCAAATAAAATAATCAAAGTTATCTTTAGATGTAGAGAAAAAAATACTCTAAATCACTATTGATTAGAGGAGTGCTAATTAAAGCTATTCTGAAATACCATCTAATACCTATTGCAGGACTGAAAGGAAAAATGACCGATATTGTAGGGGATGTGGGGAAAATGAGGCATTAATGTCCTGTTGGTGGAGTTGTGAACTGATTCAACCATTCTGTAGAACAATTTGGAACTATGCCCAAAGGTCTATAAAACCATGCAACCATTTTGCAATATTAAATTGCTAAATTAAAAATTAATGCTAAATATCATTATTGTGATTATGATTAAAATTCTATAATATAACAATATAGTTAAATTAACCTGCTGGTTTCCTTGTCTCTTTCTGAAATTTTTTTCTGTATATTTAAAAAATATTTTATAGACTTTAAAAAAAATTGTCACTTATTGATTCCTCTATCTCTATTTTGTAGCAAGTATAATTAAGGAAGATAAATCAACATATTATGTCTCAAAACATATGTCTCATTCTATACCTCTATGCTATCACCATTCTATTAAGGTGATGGGAACACTTTTTGCCATTAGTTTTCTGAAGTCATAATTAATCAACTTTCTAAAGTTTTTCAATATTGGTTTCCTTTACATTATTGTGGTCAAGTTTTAATTGTTCTCCTGGTCCTACTCATTTCACTTGGTATTATTTTATACAAATCTTCCCAAGAGTCTCTGACTTGTTCCAATTCATCTTTTATTATGGTGTC
This sequence comes from Sminthopsis crassicaudata, assembly GCF_048593235.1. Taxonomy (NCBI): domain Eukaryota; kingdom Metazoa; phylum Chordata; class Mammalia; order Dasyuromorphia; family Dasyuridae; genus Sminthopsis; species Sminthopsis crassicaudata. The sequence continues at coordinate 312,187,897 of NC_133618.1, forward strand.
ATAATGTTCCATTTCTTTACATATTACAATTTATTCACCCATTCCATAACTAATGGCTACCTACTTTGTTTCCAGTTTTTTCCTAGAACAAAAAGTGCTAGTATAAATATTTTTTGTTCATATGGGACCTTTCCCTCTCTTTTGATTTTCTTAAAGTATATGCCTAGTAATGATATACATGATTGGACCAAAGGGCAACTTGTTACAGAATTCTGAAAGGGGCTATTTCTGTGAGTTCCAGAAGTTTTCAAACGACCAGTTTCTTCTAGCTATTTCAATAGGTCCAGGGACTAGGGCTCCAGTCATTGATACAACTTCCCAGTTGCCTAGGACATAAAAAGGCAAAGCCTACTAGAAATCAATTTGTTTCATACTCGATTAAGGTACCACTACAATGAAAGTCAATGAACTCTCATGATACAATGTATTTGTTGGTACTCTCTAAATGAAAGATTATATAGTACACTAATGGGAAAAAAGTAGAAAACCCACATGCAAGACTTAGGTGATGAAATCAAATTTACTAGACTATATTCTGTACAACTGATGGAAACTTCAAGATCGTCTAGAGATAGGAATACTCCAGATGTCTAAGTCTTCGTCCACTTTGGGTGGGTGGTATGGCAACTTTTTGGAATACTGTTAGGAGCAGCTTCTTAGATAACTTCCCAATTTTTTTCTTTCATTAAGGAAAAAAATCCATCTTTGATATGGGTTAGGATGCTCCCTTAATTTTTCAGGAAACAGGGTTATTGTTGTTGCTGTTGTTCATCTTTCATTTTTGAAGATCAATGACATCACAGGAGATGTCTTAACTTGAGTATGAAGTAGATTTAAGTGGAGTGGAGTTGTGCAAAGTTGTCAGTCTCACCTCTTTTCCAGAGTTTTCAGTTTTGGAACTCTAGAAAGTTCAATACAAGATGATGACAGTGTGGGATTCAGTGAATGACCGACCTCGGCATCTTTGATGTCTTACCAAGTTCTCAATTCTTCACAGCATATGCTTTGACCACCTCTTGGTCACTGTAATAAATTGTTCTCTTCTACTAATTCTGCCAGGGGAAATCTTCACATGCTTGGGATATATTAAATGGTAGGAAACAGGTATTATCCATTATTTCCTTTTCCTTAAGATTTCAGTGTGTTGAGATAATTAAGGAAAAAGAAAGGAAATTAAGAAAAGAGGAAATTTTGAGTTATCTCATGACTGACTTGGTACATAGATAGATAGATAGATAGATAGATAGATAGATAGATAGATAGATAGATAAATAGATAGATAGGAAGGAAACAGTTTTCATGACCTTGGCAAGACTTATAAAAACACTTAGCTTATATCACAAGATTATATAAAGTTACCAAAATCTGTTTATAGTCAATATCTGATTTAATTCTTTTCTTAATCATTAAAGCTTTTTATTTTCAAAACATATGAATAGATAGTTTTCAACATTCACTCTTGCAAAACCTTGTGTTCCAAATTTCTTTCTCTCTTCCTCCTGTCGTGCCACAGTTCCCTTTTATTGTCCTCAGTTTCCATAATTTTTCTGCCTCAGTTTCCCTAAATTGTTCTGCCTCAGTTTCCTTAATTGTTCTGCCTCAGTCCCCTTAGTTGCAAACCCCCCCCCCCTTCCATTCATTTATAACTCAGGACTATTTACTCTAAGGTAATAAATTGTCAATGTGTAAACCCAGCATAAGGGGGAGTCCAGATTTCCTGGCTATAAGCTAGACACCTCCTTAACTTCTTGGCAAAGATACTAGGGTGGTTTGACATTTTCTTATCAGGTCAACAAACTCTTAGGATCAGTCATACTTAGATATGGAAATGAGGGCTGTATATATCTGAAATAGTTCTATATTCTTGCTGAGTATATTTTCAATGTTATTGTTAACTAAATTTCTTTTAATCCATTCATCAGTCAACAAGTATATAATAAGTTTTTACCATTTCTCAGGTTCTGTATAAAGGCTTTGGAATATAAAGAAAGGCAAAAACAATCCCTGCCTCAAGGCGTTCACGTTCATCATGCAAATAACTAAGTGTATCCAAGATGTGTACAACAAGATAATCTCAGAGAAAAGACACTAGCATTAGAAAGACTTGGAAATCTTGCAGAAAGTGAGATTTCTAATTTGGACTTAAAGGATGTGAAAGAATCCAGGAAGCACAGTTAAGGAGAGAAAGAATTCCAGGCATGAAGAAAAAGCCAGTAAAAGGGAGAAAGACAGAAGATGGACTATCTTACATGAGGAAAAGCAAGAGGGCAAAGGTTCCTGGATTGTAAAATATGTTGAAGAGAGCAAAGTGTAAGGAATAGAGAGGTAGAAAAGAGCCATGCTGTGAAGGCTTTATAAAGTCAACCCTAGGATTTTAGATTTGATTTTGAAAATATTTAGAGGTATGAGTAGGGGTAGAGAGGAAGGTGACATGATCAGACCTGTACTTTAGAAGATCACTTTGATAGCTGATTGTAGGATAGACTGGAGTAGGGAGATACCTGAGGTAAGGAGACCAAATAGAAGCCTAGCAGCAGTCTAGACAAGAAGTTATGATACTTGGGTGATAGCAATGTCTAAGGAGATAAGGTGGCATAATATTGTGAAGTTAGAATTGACAGGACTTGGCAATAGGTTGAATGTGAGGGGGCAGGGAGAAGAAGTGAGAGAGAGTGATGTTAAATTAAGTGATAGATGATCCTATAATGTCCCCATAGTGGCAAGATTCAAGGAGAATTTGTCCTTCAAAGAGTTTCACTCCCTATAGTAACAGTGCAAATGAATGGGGACAGGGAAAAACAGACCATAGTTGGGGAGAATGTTTTCCAATCTAGAGGCCTCTGTCTCAGAAGTCCTGCTGGAATATGTGTTGAATTCCATGAAGGGTAAAGTGATATGAAAGGATGAGAATTGGGCATTCAATCCTGTAGTAAGGGAGCTTCACACTCATTCAATTACTGCTCTTCAGGGAGTGACTTCCTCCACAGAGGGGGATTTGAGCATCGGCAGGCTGTCATCACTGTGGAACTCAAGAGTTTATAGAATTTTAAACAGTAACCTAATGCATCTTTGGAATAATGGTTAATGAACACATGCTTCAATGGAACCAATGTTGAATCACTTCTGGAAGCAGAGCTCCACTGATTTGGGGAGCTAAAAAAAAAAATAATTTTGTAAAGCAAGTTAAATCAGTTAGAAGGACTGTATCAAAATTAACCCATTTTCTAACCCCATTCTAACTTGGAAGCTCCAAGCCACTTAAATCTCTGGATTAAGACTATTTAATATTCAATTCCAACTCCACCCACTGCAGGCCTTGGCTTGTAGCCCAAGACTTCCTTATAAAAACTGCAATTTTAAAATTATTTCTTTGCAGAGATCCTAACATGCTATGCCATGCTATGCTATGCTGTGCCATGCTGTGCCATGCTATGCCAAGGAAACCTTTGCCCGCTGGAATAATATTCTCTTTCAGCTTTACCCTCTCTTTATCTCCCTCACCTATTTCCCTAAGGAGACTTTATGCCTCTCTACTGGAATTTCTCTAAACTTAACTTCTCTGCCAGGACTCCTCCACTACTTTACTCTCTGTTGGGACCTTGCTACTAAGAAAGTCAGCCTTTCTGTTCATGCATAGCAAAGGCTGATTTCCCAATGTCTCTAATAAACCTCTTTTATCAATCTAGGTTTTTTGGTTCATAAATTTTTTACAAAGGACCTCTGCACCGCCAGAAGGTGGTTCCCAAAACTCCATAAGCTTGCACTGAATCCCAAGGGGGTGTAGGGGAGCCAAACCTCTCCATTTGGTTCCCTGAACTCCAAACCTGCCACTAGACCTCATCATTTAAATCCTTGACTACTAGGAACCTAATCTCATCATTTGGTTCCCTGACCACCCTAAATCTAAACCTCATTATATTTTGGTTCCCTGACCAAAGGGGACCCCAAAACCTAAACCTCATCACTAGGACCAAAGTTGAGGTTTCTCTGTGGGTCTGTCATTCTACCTGCAAGACTGCAAAGAAACTGGTGCCATGCTAAATTTACAATGTTCCAAGAAATAAAGCACCAAAAATATCAGGAGCTGCCAAATACTAGATTATAATCACGTGAAGATACCCTTAAAAAGTTCATAGTACAATCCTTGTTTCCACTGTGGGTTACTAGAGGCAGAGCAACAAAGGAAAACCATCTAGTCTCTATGTAGTTTATTTTGGAAAAGAACAAGCAGAAACCTTTGGACTCTCCAAAGCCATCTGTTAAGTTAATACTAAGGATTATTGGATACAAGGGTGAGTATTATATAAAGTGAAAAAATTCCGGTATACTTTCACTATTATTCCTGCATATAGGCTTCATACTGTCACAATATGGTGAACAGAGTTTAAAAAGGCTCCCCTTCTTGAGGATATTAATGTTTCACACTACAACATTGAGGTAATGTTGACCAGAATGGAGGCCCTAACTAAATCAGATAATCGGGCCTATATAAAGAACATGTGGGTTGGGAAATCAACCCTGAGAAAACCCAGGATTCTGTTTGCTCAAATTTAAGGGAATACATTGGATGGAGAACCTAGATGATTCCAGTCAGAAACAAACTACTGAGTTTGAACATTCTTGCTTTACCATGATATTATTGGAAAAGCTTCTAGTATTTTATCCATTAAAATAGAACTACCTCTTCATCTTAAGATTGATTACAAAAGTCTAATTGTTCCCATTTTTAGTGTATTTTTAAACATAAGTGCATGCTATATTTTGCCAAATATATTCTGAGTCTATTGATATAATCATATGGTTTTTATTATTTTAGAGATATGCCTATGAAGGGTAACTCTGGTTTATAGGCATCCTATAAAACGTCAGGAAGAAAAATGTGAACAATTATAAGCAGTACTTTTTCATAAAGCAGAGAGAAACACTGGAGAGTAAAATCAATCCAAAGGAATTTTAGCAATGTATTCAACTAAACAATGTCACCCAAGGGCATTCAAGGATAAGAATGGAAAGAAAATTCTAAACAAAAGAAAAATGGAAAAGATTTGCAAAAGTTATTACAATAAACTTTTCTGTATCAAAGATAGTGAAACTACCATAATGGATCTTAATATTACAGTACCTGGAGTACTTGCAAAAGAAATATAAGTGTCACTAAAGAAAACAAAGTTCCAGTTTGGGCCCCCCCAAAAGAGGAGATACATATCAGAGGTTATACATTTCTGAGGTCATAGAGAAACTAATTTACATACCAATCTCTCCTGAAGGAGAGATATATACCAAAGGTATGGGAAAACATTAACTTTATTGATACTCCAAAAAAGGTGAGTGAGGAAATAACTACTCACCTAGTTCTACTAGATAACTGATCAAGGTAATTATTTTCTGTCTAAATGACATTTTTTTACATGAAAACCATTCCTTTATCAGTTAAATTTATTTTTGATGGAAGGTGTTAGTAAGGAACAAGCAACATTTCACAAACAATATCTAACAAGGACCCACATCTTTACTATCTCACATTTGAAAGGTATAGAAACAATAAGATACCACTGTGTATGTTGACTACCAAAAAAAAAAAAAAAAATCAACAACAACAACAAAAAATCAAAAACCACTCCTCTCAATACAACAAAATATTGTCTTACAAATTTTGGTAGGTTTTTTGTTTTTTATACTAAAGTATCTCTTATCCAAATATCAAGATGATTTGGGATGCCTTGGAATATGTAATGAGACAAATAACATCACTGATAATAAATATCATAAAAGCATATTAGGAGATCCAGTATTCACCACTAAGATAGAGGAGGTCCAATACAAAGTCCATGGCAAGGAGGGAATCCTCTATGGATTATAAGGTCTTCTAGATGTTCCTATTTGCAGATAACATTGCATTTATTACATCAAACCCCAAGACATTTCAAAGCCTCTTGGAAGAGTTCTGTGATCTCAAAGAAGTTTAACCTGTTTATCGCACAACAAAGATTCAATGAATTAAGAGTTATCTATTATTTGAATTTCAAAATGCATTTTAATGGACACCCTAAAAAGTCTATCCAATAGTATGTATATCTAGGACAGGCAGGGCAAATTTATGCTGAGATCACCCCAGTTAGAATAAATTTACTTTTGAGAAGTTGTCAAATGTTTTTACTGACTTCAGGCTTCCCATAATTTCAAAGGTTCAATTTTTCTACACAAACATTTTACCAGTATTATGGCATGGTATCAAGGATTACAATACCATTGTTTCTGCCTAATAAATCAAAATGGAAAGGCATATGGTAGATATAAACAGGCTGTAACTTATGACATTTGGGCAGCTAAGTGTGCTAGGCCTGGAACCAGGAAAACCTTAGTTCAAATCCAGCCTCCGATATTACTAGTTCTGTGACTTTGGGCAAGTCATCTAACCTATTTGCCTTGATCCACTAGAAAAGAAAATATCAAACCAATCCAGACATGATTGAACAACAGCTAGCCAGCAAAGAAGAGAACAGGAGTAAAGGATATCATTGAGCCCTATAACAGAAAGAGAAGATGGTCTAGTCACATATCAAGAAAGATATAATAAGCAGACAGCTTGGTACTGTACTGGTATCCTCCTAATGCCAGCAGGAATTCAGAAAGACTTCCAGCACTTTGCCTGGTCTCATAAAGGGAGAAGATGGAGAAACTTTGGGAGACCATGAACAGGTACAGCAAGATGGAAAGCCATGAATAATTTCAGTCTGCATAATTGGAGGGAACTCCTGACCTGATGAGATCAAAGACCCAATTAAATATTAAGGATTGTGGTTATACTTATTCAATTACTGAGCCATCCTGGTATAAATCCAGCCTAGTCATGGTGAATAATCTGTAGTTTCTTTGCTAATATTTTATTTAGTATTTTTGCATTTGATATTTTGTCAATATTTTGACATCTCCATTATATACTTCAACAACAATACTATATGATGATCAATTCTGATAGACGAGACCCTCTTCAACAATGAGATGAACCAAATCAGTTCCAATAGAGCAGTAATGAATTGAACTAGCTACATCCAGTGAAAGTACTCTGCAAGATGACTATGAACCACTACACAGAATTCCCAATCCCTCTATTTTTGTCCTCCTGAATTTTTGATTTCCTTCACAGGTTAATTGTACACTATTTCAAAGTCCTATTCTTTTTGTACAGCAAAATAACTGTATGGACATGTATACATCTATTTTATTTAACTTATACTTTAACATGCTTAACATATATTGGTCAACTTGCCATTTGGGCAAGGGGGTGGGGGAAAGGAGGGGAAAAAATGGAACAAAACGTTTTGCAATTTTCAATGCTGAAAAATTACCCATGCATATATTTTGTAAATAAAAAGCTATTTAAAATATTTTGACATCTCTCCTGGCTTCCACTCCTGACTCTGGTTTTTTTCCTTCATATTGGAAATGCCTCTAACCCTACATCACACTCCCTAGCCTCCTCTTCCTCCCATTTGTGAGTTCCTTCCTGGAGTTTCTACTTCTCTTAGTGTCTAGGCCAGCCAGGATCCATTTCTTTTTCATCTTCTCTCCTTTCCTTAGAGAATCTGACTCTTCAGACTTTTTTACCTCCACCCTAGCTCTGTCCCTCCCTACCTCACCCTACAGAGATATCTCTTCACCAGCCATGGTTCCCTTCTCTCTATATTTCCCTTCTGACTGTATGGACTTTATCACTTTCACTTTTATTTATCTTTCCCCTTCTCCTTTCCTTACTGGATTTTTCAGCTGTCTTATGTATCATCTTCTTTGAATGGAATGGAAGCTACTTGAGGGGAGAGACTACCTTTATTTCTGCTTGTATTTATTCGTAACATTTAGTATAGTGCTTGACACATATTAAACATTTAATAAATGTTTGGCTATTAGATTCATCTATGAATAGTATTGCTGACACCAAGTCCTATCTACCTTCTTTCCTATCAGGGTCAAGAGAACAGACCTGTCCTCTGCCATTCACAGGACTCTTACAGGACTGTCAGGTTCCTAGGAAAAGATATGATTTCCTTAATTTATGGGTAGCCAACTCTCATCTTTTCCTCTCCTAATCCAAAATGATACAAAAATGAAGACTACCTCTGGCAAAAACTACACCATCCTCTTCTCTTCCTCCTTATTCTCTCATCTTTATCCACCTCAGATATACCATCACTACCAATTCCCTATCCATCTCTGCCTGCTTTCTCCATTGTCCTTTCCTCAAAATCACTCAAGCATTCAGGATTCCCAGTTCATTCACCTCTTCTGTTTTCATGAACTATACATACCTTTACTTGATCTTAACCTCACATTGGAATCTCAATATGCTTGATGTCACTATTACCATTCATGTTACCATGGTACTATCCCATATGCATGTTTAAGATTTCTGAAGTGCTCCATCTAATCATTGCCTCATATCGTTTATATTTTCCCTGTGCCTCAATCCTCTCAAATTTATTCTTTCTTTCCACTTAATAGTATTTTATGTTTTCCACATGTAAAGATGATCTTCAATATTCATTTTCCCCACATATGTATTTTATTTTTATATATATATTCATTTTAAAATACACATTTCTTTATGAATCATATTGGGAGAGAAAAATCAGAACAAAAGGGAAAAACCATGACAGAAGAAAAAAACAGAAAAAAAGTGAACATAGCATGTTCAACATTCATTTTTGTAAGATTTTTGAGTTCCAAAATTTTCTCCCTCCTTTCCCTTTCCCCTCCCAAAGGACTCAGATTTATATCATTTTAAATCATTTAAGTACTCTAACTTTTATCATTTTAAATCATTTAAAACATATTTTCACATTAATCATGTTGTGAAAGAAAAATCAATACAAAAGGGGAACGCCATGAGACAGGAAAAAAAATGAAAATAATATACTTCTATCTACATTCTGTTTCCATGGGTCTTTTTCTGGATGCAGATGTCATTTTTCATCCCTAGTCTATTGGAATTGTGTTGGATCACTATATTCTAAGAAGATCTAAGTCTATCATAGTTGGTCATCATACAATTTTGCTGTTCCTGTGTATAATGTTCTCCTGATTTTGCTCCCTTCATTCAATAACAGTTCATGTTACCTCAGTAGATCAATACAAGCATGCTAATATTTCCTTTGCTATTTTTCACATACTTTGTGGTGTCTCATTACTCCTTTATGGCATAAGGATGAGGATGGTGCTTTCTATTTCTTTATTCCCTTCCCCTTCACCCTCTGTAGTGCCTATCATAATGTGGCTTGACCCTATAGTATGCAAAGAATAATAGTAAAAAAAAAAAAAAAAAAACCATCATGGTGCCCTGAACTTGACTAAGACAGCAATTGCAACTGAGAATTTTTTTTGAGCGAATCAGGGTTAAATGACCTACCCACGATCGTATAATTAATAAGTGTCTGAGACTGAATTTGCCTCAAGTCCTTCTAACTCCAGGGTTGGTACTTTATCTATTGAGTTACTTAGCTTCCCCATCAATAAGAATTCTTATTTCATATGCCTCAGGTCCTTATTGCCTCTTGTAAACTATAATTTTCTCAATTTCTTGTGCATGCATTGAAGACCGGCTATAAACATATCAAAAGGACAATGTTACATTGTGATTTTAGTGCTAGATTTGGAGTTGGGAAGATTTGTGTTCAAATTCTACCTTTTCCTCCTTGATAGCAGTGTGACTATGGATAAGCCTTACCTTCAATTTTTCATTTATAAAATGAGGTTGATGTTATATATATAAATGATGTAGCACTCAATGCTACATGCTTTTGATAAATATGAATGCATTTTAAAAATACTAAAGTGATATGTAAATGTTAACTACTATTCTATTCTGATATAGTGTATTATATTATATTGTATTATTTTATATTGATTATATTTTATTTATAATATTTTAAATATACCACATTATATTTCATTCTGTTATATCATGATATTATACTATATTATGTTATGCTATATTTTATCACATATTTTTTCTATGCTATATTGTACTATTCTATGCTAAGCTGCACTATGTTGTCTTGAAATGATATGATATACTATATTAGATCTGTTTTGGGATAGAGACCTAATAGTGGTTTTGCTATGTTATAATTCTGTAGCCCTTTGGGCATAGTTCCAAATTTCACAACAGTTCACAGCTGTACCAACAATGCATTAATGTCTCATTTTTTCCTCACCCTCTAAAATTGATCATTTTTCTTTTCTGTCCTATTAGCCAATCTTACAGGTATGATGTAGTACCTTAGAATTATTTTAATTAGCAGTTCTCCAGCACTTTCCAGCAGTCTCCAACAATCTCCAATCTATAATAAGTTGGAGCATTTTTCATATGACTATAGTTAGCTTTGATTACTTCATCTAAAAGCTGTTCATATGTTTTGATCACTTATCAGTTAGGGAAAGACATTATTACAAAGTTGACTCAGTTCTCTATATGTTTGAGAAATGAGGCCTTTATCAGAGAAACTTACTTCAAAATTTTTTCACAGTTATGATTGTTAAATGTATTTCCCTCTATGCTATTGCCCCCATATTCTATTCTCTTTCCTTTTACCATGTTCTTCCTCAAAATTGTTGTTTTTCTGACTACCTCTCTCCCAATCCACTCTTCTTTTTTATTATTTCTCTTCTCTCATCCCTTTCTTCTCCTACTGTTCTGTAGGGTAATATAGTTTTCTAAACCCAATTGATTGTGTATATTATCCCTCTTTGAGCCAATTCTAATAAGGGTAAGGTTCACTAATTCCCCCTTACTTCTTGCCTCTTCCTCTCCACTGTAAAAAGCTTTTTATTTTCTCTTTTATATGAGATAATTTATCCCATTCTATCTCTCTCTTTCCCTTTCTCCTAATACCTTTTTCTCTTATCTCTTATTTTTATTTTTTTAGATATTATTCCTTTATATTCAACTTATACCTATGCCCTCTATGTATACTTATAACTGCCCTAATGAGAAAGATTTTATGAACAATAATTATCATTTTCTCAAATAGGAATGTAAAAAGTTTAACCTTATTAAGTCCCTTATGGTTTCTCTTTCCTATTTACCTTTTTATGCTTTTCCTGAGTCCTATATTTGAAAGTCAAAATTTTTATTCAGCTCTGGTCTTTTCATCAAGATTACTTGAAAGTCCTCTATTTCCTTGAAGGATTATACTCAGTTTTGCTGAGTAGATGATTCTTGGTTGTAATCCTAGCTCTTTTGCTCTTCAGAATATCATATTCCAACCCCTCTGATCCTTTAATGTACAAGTTGCCAACTCTTGTGTTATCTTGATTATGGTTCTACCACACTTGAATTGTTTCTTTTTGGATGCTTGCAATATTTTCTCCTTGACACAGGAATTCTGGTATTTGACCATAATAATCTTGTGAGTTTTCATTTTGGGATCTTTAATGAGTTGATTAGTGGATTCTTTCAAATTCTGTTTTACCCTATAGTTCTAGAATATCAGGGTGGTTTTCTTTGATAATTTCTGAAAGATGTTGTTTAGCTCCTTTATTTAACATGGCTTTCAGATTATCCAACAATTTTTAAATGATCTCTCCTGGATTTATTTTCAGTTGTTCAGTTTATTTTCTATTGTTTTTCCAGTGGGATTTGTTTTCACATTGATTTCTATTTTTTCCATTCCTTTGGTTTTGTTTATTTTTTCTCCTAAAGTCATTTCCTTTCATTTGCTTGATTCTAATTTTTAAGGAATTATCTTCTTCAGGGAGCTTTTGCACCTCTTTTTCTATTTTGTCCAATTGTGCTTTTTAAGGGATTGTTTTTCTTCAGTGAATTTTTGTGTTTTTTTTTCCCATTTGATCAATTCTGATTTTTAAGGCATTCTTCTCTTCATTTTCTTTTTTGTACATCTGTTACCATTTGGCCTTGTCTATTTTTTAAGGTATTATTTTCTTCATTTTTTTTTTTTTTTTTGGGGGGGGGGTGTGTGTGTGTGTGTGTGTGTTTCCTTTACCAAACTGTTGACTCTTTTTTCATTATTTTATTACATCACTCTCATTTATCTTCCCAATTTTTTCTTTACTTCTCTTCCTTGATTTTCAAAATCCTTTTTGAGCTCTTATATTAAATCAATTCATACTTTTCTTGGGGGCTTTGAATTTAGGAGCTTTGACTTTTATCTTGTTTGTGTGTTTTGATCTTCCTTGTTACTATATTAACTTTCTATGGTCAGAAGTTTTTTCTATTGTTTGCTCCTTTTCCCAGTCCACTTGACTTTTAACTTTTTGTTAAAGTGAGTGCTTCCGGGGTGGAGGTTGCATTGTCCTAAATTTCAAGGAGTTTGTGCAGCTATTTTCACAGATATTTCCAGGGACCTATAAGTTTTCAGTTTTTCCCAAATGGTATCATTCTTTGCCTGGTCTGTGCTCTGGTCCATGACTTTTTTCTACCCTGGAATTTTGAAGAGGGTCCTTCCTCTACTGTGGCCACAAGTTCTGGTGCACTAGTGTTCCTCCTCACCCTGGGACCACCAGCCAGGACTGTAACCTAGACATCAGCATAGACAAACAACAGAGTCTTGCCTCAGTGCTAGCAAAGGGACCCTGTGTAATCTCCTTCAGACAGTTATTTGAATTCCTTGCCATCTGTGGACTGAGAGCTCTGGAAATAACTAATGTGTTCAAGGTGTGCTTCTTGTTTGTAGGTCTTGGTATATATTGAGGGCAGCCTGCAGTGGACTGTGCTCCATTCTCCTCCAGATAAAACAGACCTTTCTTGATGACTTTGGTATCTGTAGGCTGAAAGGTCTAGAAACTGCCACTGCTGTCACTGATTCAGTTTTCTGGAGGCACTGGGCAGGAGTCCTTCTGGTTTACTGGGACATGGCTTGGACAGATGTGGCTTGTACTGGACTGTGCTCTACTCTCACCCCCATGCAACAGAACTTTCCTGCCTTGGAATGGAAATTTTTTCACTCCTTCTTTTTGTAGCTGGTTCTGACACTGTAGAATGTATTTAGAGACATTATTTAAAGGTATTTATAGAGCTTTGGGGGGAAACTCCAGGGAATCCCTGTCTTTACTCTACCATCTTGGTCTGATCTTGTTCAGAGTCACCACACAGTCTTCCTCATGCCAACATCACAATGTATGCTCTTTTCCCACCCAGGCTTCCAAATGTGGCTCTTAGCATTGTAATCAAATCAATACTACTACTCCTGGAAAGAACATGTCAATCAATTATTTTTAGATTCCATCACCATCCCTGTCCAAAATACTCCTCCCTAGCTACTGCTTCTCGTTTTATGCTATTTTCTACTATTAAAATTTAAGTTCTTCAAGTTCAAAACTGTTCTTATTTGCATTTTTTACTCAGCAATTAACTGGCATATAATGGCTTTAAAAGTGTTCCCTGTCCCCTTCCTCATTCATTATCTAATGGGAAAGAGCTCTTACATATTCTATATTTGTGAAAATGCTCTTTTAAAATATTTTCTTGGATATAAGAATATTACCAGATATTTGATTATGCAGGTGTTTTAACTTCAAGAAAATTAAGCTCTGCATGGAAGAGAAGTATTTATTTAATATTATCAGGTTGCATGTTACCAGTGAAGATGCAAAGCCTTGATGTAAAATAACATAGACGGGGCATCATTTTCAACCCTTTCCCAGGACACACAAATGCCTCCCATCCCTCCATTCACTCTGTGCTCAATATGGCATCCCACCCAACCGCTAGTTATTAGAGGGATTAAGGAATAAGCACAGGTGGAAATAAATACTACCCAGCTGTCAGGCTCAAAATTTTTATTGCATCCTCCCTGCCATGGGTTTTTGAATTTAATGTGTGAGCTTTTACTTCCTGCTATTCCTGGAATTGCTATTTATGGGAATGATCTTTGAGTTTATCTGAACTTTAGCCCTAGAAGGAATAAATGTAACATGGGATCATAGAATTTAGAGTTAGAACTGTAAAAGCCTGAGATTCCTTATGGATTTTCCAAAAATGCATGCATGCCTTACATTATCCTTTCAATATATTCAGCGTCCATTTGTACAGAGAATTAGGGATTAATAGTCATAGTTCTAAATACATCTTAAGCACTCATCATCTTTGTCCAGTGTCTGTGTGGTGTATTTATTCTTACATTTGACTGCCTGGATTTTATTTTGACTACAGCACTAAGACACAGTGTTCAGAGCACTGAACCAGAAACTACATTAAATTACATCTTTTTAAGGCATATTTGTGTGTATATTTGTGTGTATATTTGTGTGTGTGTGTGTGAGAGAGAGAGAGAGAGAGAGAGAGAGAGACAGAGAGAGAGAGACAGAGAGACAGAGAGACAGAGAGACAGAGAGACAGAGACAGAGACAGAGACAGAGACAGAGACAGAGAACAGGGTGAATGCAAAAGTGTCAAGACAAAGAAATAATTTTTATTTTTCTCAGTCTGGATTGATTTGGAGAATCTACTAGCTAAACTTATCTAGCTAGTTCATAAAAAATATGATACCCTGCCCCCCCACTCTGTACTCCTAATACTTGATTTTGTGGGGTGGGAGAAGAGGTACCGTGCAAGAGATATTGAGCCAGCCATCATCCATGTTGATTCTTATTTGCAAACTCTCTACTTTAAAGAAGAGGGTGCTTTGAGGAAAATTATTATTTGAACAATTCCTAAACATCAGAAGTGTATGACTAAACTGAGTGGATAGACTGAATGGGTGGAGGGATTTTTTTTTGGAAATCTGGGTCCAGAGATTGACCATACTTTATAGACGCAAAGAAGGGAAATAGCAAGGTAGATGACAATGTGCTCAATCTAGACCCTGGTATCCTAGTGGATGGTGGGGTGGGATATAAAGTATGTTCCGAACTATGGAGAGTTAAGGTGGCTTTTCCCTTTCTGGTCTCCCATTTGGGACATCACATGGACACCATGAAGCAAATTCATAATCCCTCAAAATAGCCCCCAGGTAGTCATCCAATGCTAATGTTGCCTACATCACATTGATTCACAATGATACCAACCTTGGTGATGGCAACCTCTATTAGGTTATCACCCTAATAGTGCTTAGTATTGGGGGAGAAGATTAGAAGGCAATTTCCCATTAACACTAAGTTATAAAGATAGTAGAACGGAAAAGAAACTAAAGACCTATAGTCAGGGGAATCACAGGATCATAGATTTAAAGCTAGAAAAGATTTTGGAAATCAAGGAATCAAATTCCTTCATTTTCAAGATAAGAAAACTGAGGCACATAAAAGTGAAGGGCTTGTATAAGGCCATCCTATTGTTAAGTGATATTGTGGGGATTTGAAATCATGTCCACTGAATCCATATCCTTATCTACTTTCCACTGCCCCATAGGGTTATTTGCCCTGATCCAATATTTCTTCTTTAAAAATGACTTAGTGTTTTACTGAAAAGAGATCAAGTGAAAACATGTCTCCTTTTCTTTGCTGTTTCTGAACTTTCTCAGCAATTCATGAATCTTCCAAGAAAATTTCTACCCATTCAAGAAGCAGCTTCTTCAGATAATTCTTCCTACAACCCAGAAAGTTCAGTACAATGGGCTAAGAGGCCAATCTAAAATCAAAGAACCTGGATGCAAACACCAGCTCTGCTTTTATCCTAGTCAGATCAGCTCTCCAGCTCTAGTTCATAGATGATAGATCCATAAGATTTAGAACCAGAAGGGAGGGATTCTCACTCCCTCATTTTATAGGTGAGGAAAGAAGCTTAGGTTGGTAACTCATACATGGTCTCCTCTTCTGTCAAATGATGGGGTTGGACTAGATGACCTTGAAAATTTTGTTCAAGTATCTTAAGAAACTTTTTAATAAATATGGTGGAAGGCAGCAGATAGATTACTGGTCCTAGAATCAGGAGGACCTAAGGTCAAATCTGGACTCAGACACGTAACACTTACTAGCTGTATGATCCTGAGCAAGTCACATAGCCCCAGTTGCCTTGCCAAAAAAGAAAAAGAAAAAATAAAAAAAAAAGAAACAAAGAAAAAGAAAGGGGGAAAAATAAATAAATGCATAAATATGGTGGTTTCCCTTCCCCTACATAACCAATTCTGTTGTGCACCACCATTATTTTCTTTAATTTTAATTTTGTTATTATATATTTTTGACATCACCTTCATTTCTATATACTTTCTTCTTCCCTCCCCAAAGAGCATTCTTTGCAACAAAGAATAAAAAAGGAAGGGGAAATGAAGCTCATGCAAATTAACCAACACATCAACCCAGTCTGACAGTAGATGTGCTGAACAACTGCTTTTTTAAAAAAATCTTTTCCAAACACCCAGAGCTTTTGATTTATCTTTTTTTTAAGAAAAAAATGTATAAATTCAGCTCAATAATACATGCTGGCACTTTTTTTTCTTTATAGTAATTGCTTACTCTTCTATAGATTACTTAGAAGGTGATGTAAATCACATCCCACTTTATAGATGAGGAAACTGAGGATCAGGGAGGTTAAGACATTTGTCCAAGGTCAGCAGCTAGTGTAAATGCTAGAGCTGTGTTTATGAATCCAAGTCTTTTGATACCAAGACCAATACTTTCCCATTACATTCAATTCATTCATCCAATTCCATCCAATTTGATTCTATCCAAATCAATTCAGTCAATTCAGCAATCATTGATTAAGCATTTACTAGGTGCCAGGAACTATTCTAGGCTCTGGGAATACAAAGACAAGTCAGTAAGGAGTTTATATTCTTGGAGGAAAAAATGGGGAAGGAGCCAAATACTTGTACAAAATGTATATAGATAAATAAAAACAAAATATATGCAGATTAAATGCAAAGTAATTGGTGGGGAGTACTAACAATTGATATAATCAGGAAAGGGGCCTTGAAATAGGTAACACTTGAATCTGCAAGGGATCTGTGAGTGAATGCATTAATGAGGCACCTACTATGTACCAGTTACTATCCTAGGTACTGTGGAAACATACAAAAATGAAACAAATATCCCCAGAGAGTTAACATTACAATAGGGGAGCAATACAGTAGCGTCTAGAGAAAATGTTTCAGATCTGGGAAATCACAGGGATTGTGGGTAGAGGCATAAGGCTGTTGATTTTCTGCAAAAACAATCATAGTAAAATCTGATTATTGTTCTCTGAGCAAAAACAAGAAGTGGAAAGGATAGAAAAAGAAGGTGATGGAGTGAGGGTAGGGGATGAACGTAAAGGTTAGTATATATTTGGAAGGTGGAGGCAGAGGGTAGGAGGCAAGAAAAACATTAAGTTTGGGTCTGAATGTTTTTATTGTTTGTATTTATCACTTTCTCTATGACTCAAACATCTAGGATATGCTGTTTCTTCTCTTTGTTATATTCCAAAAATTCAAGTCCAGAGGAGTTTGTTACCTCCTGCCTTTCTCTCAGTATGAAATGGCTGGGCCTAACAGCTGCCTGAGCTCTTCAATAATATATTGTATTTTACTTATGAGATTAAATATATGCAAAAGCAAAGATCTTTAGGCTTGGTAATTAAGCTGGTAAATCAACTTCATGTTCAGCCAGTATGGCCAGTTTCAAAATGAGCATCCTTGTCAATGGTGACTCACTGTAGATGAGTAGATGAGCCATTGAGACCAGGATGTATCCACAAAAGAATCTGCTGTCTAAGAGGGTGAGAAGATTTAGGTATGGAGAGGAGGTCGGAAAGGAAGAGAAGAAGGGAAGAAAGTCCAATGAGAATTTTATAATTAGATTTTTTATTTCTTCCCCTATAATCCCCATTGCCTTGGGATTAAGTGATTTGCTCAGGATCACACCTCTAGTAAGTGTCTGAGGCTGAATTTGAACTCAGATCCTCTTTATTCCAGGGCCAGTGCTTTATCCACTATGAACTAGTGTCCCAAATTGGGCCTTTTCCAAAGAAAGGTCAACACTGGGGGTAAAATCAATGTTTCATGATATTTGTAGTATTTATTATATTTTTTTAAATTTTACACTTGTTTAATATTTTAAACATCCTTTAAAAAATATCATAGTCTTTACATAGCTTTACAAAGCACCCATTTGCCTCCCATCATCACTTTTTGAAGGTAATAATGCATCAGTTGGAGAAGGGGGATCTGCATAATGCAACAGGTCTGGATTTAAGTCCCAGCTCTGCCACTAACTCTCTGTTTGACCTTGAGCAGGTTAGCCTCTGAGCTTCAGATTCCTCATCTGTAAAATGAGAGACAGGAGCAGAAGGCCTCTAAGTTCCCTTCCAGGTCTGAGTTTATGGTCTTAAGCTCAATACAATAGTTAAGAATAAGAACTAGAATTTATATGATCCTTTAAGGGAGTGTTTTATGAATAGATCTTTACAGATTGTTGTTCTCTTCAAGAACCAATGACATCAGCAGGATGACTTGCAAGTGAATTAGATTTAAATGAGGCAGGGTTCAGTGGCAAGGTATAGGTCGGGACAAATGACGATGGCTTAGGATTCAGTGGAAAACTTGGCAACAATCCTTCCAGCTAGGTACATAGATCCCCAGACTAGATAGCCATCAACAGAGGGTTCTAAATTTGGACTGGGGTGGGGATGTTTCTGCTGTAGCTAATGGCTGGACCAGATTACCCCCCTGAAAACTCTTCCAACTTTAAAAATGTATGGATTTATACCAATCCCAGGTCTATACATGAAGCAGAACTTTAGGAATTTTTGTCTCTCTGAACCTTGTTCTGATCAAAACACTACATCTGTAGTGTTTTGCTCAGCTCTGTGCAATGCATTTTCAAAAAGATATTGCTAAGGACAAGTAGAATAATGAAGAGTCTTGGATTCGTGCTATATGATGACCAGCTAAAGGAACTTAGGACGTCTAGTCTGAAGAAGAGATGTCTCCCTCAGGGAAGATATGATAGCTGTCTTGAAGTATTTGAAGGACTGAATGATGGAAAAAGTGTTTAACATACTTTACTTGGGTCCAGAAGGAGCAACAGATAGATTAAAAGAATCACATATTGCTTTGAAGTAAGGAAGAGTTTTCTACCTACTAAGCTATTTTAAAGTAGATTACTTCTAGATGACTGCTTCTCAAGCGGAAGAGATTGGTTTTCAAGTTAGACCCAACATTAGCCTCCTCTCATAGCTCCACTTCACCCCCATATAGGCCTACTGAGGGTGACTGGCCAGTGATCACACCACACACACACACACACACACACACACACACATACACACACACACATACACACTGCATTGGCCTGTTATAGGTGGCACAGAGCCCCCCTCCTTCCTGGCCACTGACATTTCTACACATATAGATCTGCTGAGAGTGACTGGACAATCTCTTTTCCTCTCCCTCACTCCTTTCTTCCCTTCCTCTCTCTCCTCTCTCCTCTATTTTCTCTGTCTCTATCTGTCTCTCCCTCTCCCTCCCTCTATTCCTTTCTCTCTCTCTCTCTGTCTCTCTCTCTCTGTCTGTCTCTGTCTCTTTGTCTCTGTCTCTCTCTCTGTCTCTGTCTCTCTGTCTCTTTCTGTCTCTCTCTCTGTCTCTCTGTCTCTGTCTCTCTCTGTCTCTCTCTGTGTGTCTCTATCTGTCTCTCTCTCTCTCTCTCTCTCTCTGTCTCTCTGTTTCTCTCTCTGTCTCTGTCTCTTTATCTCTGTCTCTGTCTCTCTGTCTCTCTCTCTGACTCTCTCTCTGTCTCTTTGTCTCTGTCTCTCTCTCTGTCTCTGTCTCTCTGTCTCTTTCTGTCTCTCTCTCTCTCTGTCTCTCTGTCTCTGTCTCTCTCTGTGTGTCTCTATCTGTCTCTCTCTCTCTCTCTGTCTCTCTGTCTCTCTCTCTGTCTCTGTCTCTTTATCTCTGTTTCTGTCTCTCTGTCTCTCTCTCTGTCTCTGTCTCTCTGTCTCTGTCTCTCTGTCTCTCTCTCTGTGTCTCTATCTGTCTCTCCCTCTCCCTTCCTCTATTCCTTTCTCTCTGTCTCTCTGTCTCTCTCTGTGTCTCTCTCTCTCTCTGTCTCTGTCTCTCTGTCTCTCTGTCTCTCTCTCTCTCTCTCTGTCTCTCTCTCTGTGTCTCTATCTGTCTCTCCCTCTCTCTCTCTCTGTCTCTGTCTCTTTGTCTCTGTCTCTCTCTCTGTCTCTGTCTCTCTGTCTCTCTCTCTGTCTCTGTCTCTCTGTCTCTGTCTCTCTGTCTCTCTCTCTGTGTCTCTATCTGTCTCTCCCTCTCCCTTCCTCTATTCCTTTCTCTCTGTCTCTCTGTCTCTCTCTCTGTCTCTCTGTCTCTCTCTGTGTGTCTCTATCTGTCTCTCTCTCCCTCTCTCTCTCTCTGTCTCTGTCTCTTTGTCTCTGTCTCTCTCTCTGTCTCTGTCTCTCTGTCTCTCTCTCTGTCTCTGTCTCTCTGTCTCTGTCTCTCTGTCTCTCTCTCTGTGTCTCTATCTGTCTCTCCCTCTCCCTTCCTCTATTCCTTTCTCTCTGTCTCTCTGTCTCTCTCTGTCTCTCTCTCTGTCTCTCTCTCTCTCTGTCTCTCTGTCTCTCTGTCTCTCTCTCTCTCTCTCTGTCTCTCTCTCTGTGTCTCTATCTGTCTCTCCCTCTCTCTCTCTCTGTCTCTGTCTCTTTGTCTCTGTCTCTCTCTCTGTCTCTGTCTCTCTGTCTCTCTCTCTGTCTCTGTCTCTCTGTCTCTGTCTCTCTGTCTCTCTCTCTGTGTCTCTATCTGTCTCTCCCTCTCCCTTCCTCTATTCCTTTCTCTCTGTCTCTCTGTCTCTCTCTCTGTCTCTCTCTCTCTCTGTGTGTCTCTCTCTGTCTCTCTCTCCCTCCCTCCTTTTCCCTTTCTCTCCCTCTCCCTCCCTCTCCTTCTCCCTCTTTCTATGTCTCTCTGTCTCTTTTTTTCTCTTCCTCTCTCTCTATTTTATACACACACGAGTACCTACACACATATAAGGAAGTTCCTTATTATAAAATATCTCAAAAAGGAATGGGAAGACACAGCAAATAGTAAGCACCAAAGGGGAAGTTCTGAAACAGATTAGATAGCCATCATCTGGAAACACACACACACACACACACACACACACACACACACACACACACACACCTGCTGAGGGTGGTACAGAGACCCCCTCCTTCTTGGTCACTGACACCCACACACACACACATAGGACTGCTGAGGGTAACATAGAACCCCCACACACACACACACACACACATGCACCTCCTTAAAGGGCTGACTGGCAATGGCAAGAGACTGGAATCTCTTCTCCACTCCCAGTATGCTCCATGTCTGTGGGCCCCATGCAGAAACCTTTCAGGGGTTAAAGGAAAGGGAGAGAGTAAGCAAGCAAGAAACAAAAGAGGAATAAAGTCAAGAAATCTGCCATGAAGCTTCTTGCAGGGAAATGCAGAGAAAGTCATTTCCAACTTCTTTCATCTCGTAGATGAAGCTACGAAATAAAAGGGCAGAACAGCGAACACAAGGGCTTTTAATCTGTCTCATCTCCTTCATAATAACTGCAAATTTTCCCTGGGCTCCTGGGAGTGAGCCTCTTTCCTCTGTCTCTGGCTTATCTCCCCCCTCCATATTTCACAGCCTGCTCAGCTCCCCTCACTCTCCTGCCCCCGGCCTGGTCTCTTCTAGGCCTATGGGAGCCTGTAGCTCCCAGGGCCTCATTGTTTCCGGCCGGGGAGGAGGCTCAGAGAGGGAATTGAAGGCCGGTCAAAGGGAAAAGGCAGCAGCATCGCTGCTTCATTAACAGGAGCTTTTCAGCAGCAAACATATCAGAGTGAGGTCTTTTCAGAGGCAGTAATTAGCAATTTGGAGCCTTCACCCCTCAGGAGAGGCAGCCGCAATCTAACAAGTGGGAACAGTGCTAGGCTCCTTTTAAAAAAAAAATCCTTAATATTTATTGTTTTCCATTTTCTCCAATCTCCCCTTAACCCATCCTTCCCAGGCATTGTCCGGCCCTCCTCCACACCAGATAAGGGGGGTTTTATTAATCACTCTTTTAATTCCCTGCTAATGATAACTTTCTTTCTCACTGAGAGAAGTTAATCTTTCTTGGGCATTGAGAAAAAGAAGAGTCCTGGGAACAAGAGACAGTGAGAATGATGAGGATAAGATGACAGCTGAAACTACCTCCTCCCACCCTTTCCCACCCTGTAATTTATCCTTCTTGTCCCATAAACATGAGGCTAGCAACTTCCTCTCTCCAAAGGAAAAGTGCCATCAACCTTCTCCTGTGTGGAAGACAGAGGGAATATGGCTGCCCAATAATAAGCGTGGCTTTAACTCATTCCCCTCCTTTCTAAAAAGGACAATAAGCAGAGGCCCAAAGGAGAGGCTTTGGTGAAGGTGAAGGTTATTTTTACAGCCCGGGTTCCCACTTGGACCAGCAAATCAACCTAGAGCACCTCCAAGGATGGTAGCAATGGTACAAGGCTACAGCAATGTAGTTTGGGCCTTCAGACTGGATACCAGATGCTTGTTGTTATATGATGGGCATTGTCAGGGCTGGTCACACTACTCCAGATCAAAGAACTGGGCACCTTTAATACCAATCGGGCACCATTGGGTGATGACCCAAACCTCCTGGTCACCTCAGATCCTCCAGGTCACCTCCCTCACTTCTACCCGACTCACCTCAATGAATGGAATTGGCCAGTGAAAGATTCCTGAGGAGCTATGGACTCTGTGCCATAGAGGAGTCAGCAGAGCGTAGCACTCAAGAGAAGGAGGGAGAACCCCTGAAAATCCCCTCCGAATTATAAACATATCCTCTTTAAGTACATTTCTAAGGATAACATTTGTATTACGCTGTCCTGTGCCTGCTGATAGGGGCCCCTCTTATCTCCTCTGTCTTTGCTCCTTTCTCTCAGCTCTGCTGGGAGAGGTCCCTATCTGAAGCAGGGCTGGCAATCCACTTCTTTGCAATTGTTTCAATCCAGGGGAAAAATTAATTTCTGCCTATCGTTAATTGAGAGAATTGTGTGGAGGGCGAGGGAAGGGGAGGGGAGGGAAGAAGGAAGGAGGTAGAGGGGAGCAATCGTGTTATTAACCGTGTCCCTTTCATAAGCAAATATCCTGATTTCCATCAGTGAGATGAGAGCCTCATTAAAGCAGGAAGCAGAGAGGTGATTAGAGAACTTTGAAGAGCTATTGAGCTAAGCGGGAGGGTCATAGGGACCAGGAGACCAAGGGAATTTGGGAAGGACTGGTTTGAGATGGAAAGCCACCTGCCTTCTTATTCTCTTTTAAACTGGCTTTCCCTCTCTCAATCCCAATTGCCAATTGCCTTCTACCCAACATCCACCCCCAGACAATCCCCAAAGCCCTCAACTAGTGTTGGGAGGGCTATAAGAAAGCTTGTGGGAACTTAGTAAAAGGAACAACATAAAAGACTCCATCCCCAAGCTATGGAGATGGAAGCTTGTGATGGCTAGGGGGATGGGAGGAGGGCAGTGGAATAGTTGCTCTGAGTGTGTCCGTGAGGGATAAAACACTATGCAGTAGTCACTGAACTTTGGACTCGGGAAGAAGTGGACAACACTCCAGTAAGGGGTAGCTAAGTCTTGGCTCCATCATACTCGGCCATAGTGGGATGTAAGTAGCAGATGATCTTGCTTATGACAACAGCTGGAGAACTCAGGGAAGAGACCAAGCCGCTTGGAAAGTAAAGATCAGAATAATGGCATAGTTCAAAGCCAGGTGGGGACTCAGAAAAACAGTGGCAGACACTTGAGATGAGGGAAAGTCTGCCTCAGACAGGAAACCACTTGTTTTATATGCTTCTAATGGCTACTTTTCCAAAGTGTGGTCAACCAGGACTGAGACTGACTGCTTCAGAGCAGCAGCTCGACAGACCTTGACAGACCATGGCACTACAAGGCTAGCTTAGATCTCAACCCCTGGATGAAGCTGCACTGTGACATTAGAATTTGTACACAGGTCGTCTGTACAGTCAGTTCTTTAGGATATGAGGCAGATTCCCTTGTGTCTGTTTAAAAGATTCAAAATATCCGTTCTATTGGAGTCAATGAATGAAAACACATATTAATTGCTCCCATCAGAAGAGATAGACCTAGCTCTGTGTCTGGGAAGCGGGGATGAGGGAAGGAGAAGAGGTACACACTCTGCTTTCTGAGGAAACTTGCAAAGCAGGAATCAGTGCAAGTAAGGGGAAGCCACAGTTGGTCTATTATTCTTGGAAATAACTGCTGTCTGCCTACACTCAGGTCATTCCTTTCTGAACTGAAAATAAGAAAAAGAAGACATACACACACAGACGATAACCACCACCATAATAATAACCATAACTTGTTTTTACACAGTACTTCAGCATTTACAGAGTGCTTTACACATATTACCTCATTCGATCCAAAATGAGACCAAAGAAAGAAAGCAAGGAAAAAAAGAGAAAACAGAAAAGTGAGGAAAGCAAGAGGCACTTGGAAAGAGTTCAGAACAATCTCCATTCTCTACAGTGCTTTCTGTTTAAAAAAATAAAAAAGGAATGATGGAGAAGGGGAGAGAGTCAGACAAGTTTAATGATGTGTGTTCAAAGCTCAGATTGGAAAAATGACAGAGAAAAGCAGCCTGTTTCGGCACTAATAAATTGTTCTTTGCTGTAAGAGGCGCCTGTCGCAGCATTAATACAGGCCCCTAATACACGGGTCAGGGTTAAGTAATTTTCTCCGGCAACTTAAGCGAATAATGAAGCTGGCAGCGGCTGGTGGTGCGGTGGGAGAGATGGTCTATGCCGCCGGCACTTTGTCTTCATTTATTATGCCAGCACCGGCGGCACGGACGGGAAGCCTCCGCCGAGGAGATATCGCTTCATTTCGGCAAGGTAATGAAAGCCGGGTTGGGGGGAGGATAAACCAATTTGCTGGCTGACACAGGAAGGAGTGATTTGCGGACTCAAGAGAGGGAGAGGAGGGTCCGAGTGAGAGAAGGTACAAGGCTAAACCAAGGTGGGTCAAGGCCCTTCTGGAGACAGTGCCACAGACCAGAACCCAGGGAAGGGTGATGAGGAGAGCTCAGTAGGACCAGAGCTTGGTAAGGGAAAGGAAAATTCAGGGAAGAAGCAAAGTGAAGACCATGACTGAGGTAAGGAAAGGGAGGCTAGTCTAGGAGAGAGGATGTACACAGAACAAGACAGGAGAACTCCAGGTGAGACCTGAGAATGGAGAGTTGCCGGAAAAAGTAGAGCCAATGGACCAAAAGATGGAAGGCAAGAATAGAGGTTAAGATCTGGAGGAGAAAATTAAATTGTAATAAGAGGAAAATGAATGTGAAGCCAGACAACATCTGGAATAAAAATTTTGAAGCCCCTAAGAGATGCTCACTCATGAAAATAATAATAATAGGTCAAATTTGTGAAGGATCCTGGCTTCTTTCAAGTTCCAGGTGAAATGCTACCTTCTACAAGAAATCTTTTCTCATTCCCTTTCATATAAAAAAATTAAAGCTTTCCCCCTGAGACTACTGTGGCCATCTTTTTGTACAGTTATTTGCATATTATCTTCCCTGTTAGTCTGTGAGGTCCTTGAGAACAGAAACTGTTTTTTTTACTTTGCTTTATATCCTCAATACCTGGCACATACTAGGCACACTCAATAAACGCTTATTGATTTAAGGTTTACACAGCATGTATTTACATTACATAATAGATGCACACAATGGCCCTTTGAAGAGGGTGTTGTTATTCTTATTTTACAAATGAAGATTCTGAGACTAGGCGGGGTCAAATAATTTGCCCAGGTCATAAAACCATTAAATATTAGAGGGAGAAAGGGTGAATTTGAACTTACTTCATTTCAAGTACAGTGCCTTATCATCTCCATTGTTTTTGTTCATCTTAAAAAAAGAGTCCTCAGAGATTATACAACTTGATAATAAGGAATTTAGGCATTGGAGGCAGGTCGGATAGATTAACAATGCCTAACTTGACTTTCCAAAGTTCTTGGCCCTTGGACTCTGTCAGTCCCTTGGAAGTGCATTCATTCCAAGTCTTTAGGCCTGTGGACTTGGGGTCCTGCAATTGTCTTAAGGATAAAAAGGATATGATGGGATTTTGAGAACAATATCTTGAGAAAGAAGTTAACTTGCCATACTCTATCACAGGAATTTTCAGTTACCTTGTAGGGAAGTAGGAGGGGAAAGGAAGATAAATCCAAGCAATGCAACTAAAGGGATAGTTGTTTGTTTTTTTGTTTTTGTTTTTGTTTTTTTCCTAAGCTAGTTCTTTTCTCTGAACTGACTGTAAACCTACTACATGAGGATGGTGCTTCATAATCAGCCTCCCAATTCCATCCTTTCTACCTACAACCATGGGATTATAGGTCAGGGGATCATATAGAAATAGAAGAAATCACCTTCCTTTTGGTGCCTTATCCCAATCCAAACTGAAATCCATATTGTTGTGTTGGCTCAGATTCCTTATCCTACCATTTTAATTTGTTAGCAGGTCCATCATTTCCATGCTTAATCCATGGCAAGTACAGAGAAGAAGGTACAGATATGTATTAAATGGGGAAAAGCTGAATTCCAACTGAACTCTGCATCTAGCTTCCTAAAATTATGGGATCAATAACAACTTATGTTTCCACATCATGTTTGTACCATGCAATGCATACATGGTGGGAGAAGGATAGGAGGATAGGCATATATCAAAGAAGCTTGGGCTAAGTTGTTTCACCACCATCTTTTAAAGGCCCAATGTTACCCTGTGTGGCAGTTTCCATTATATTTCCTTTCAGCACCAAAGTGCATGGACAGCTCTAATCATTCCATAAAGAAACTTGAGGGCAAATGGAGGCAGTCCCCATCCCTCAGTTCCTCATCCCTTTAGCAAGTTTTCACAATCCCCACTATCTGTTCCTGCCAATTCACCAGAAAGCAAAGCAGATCCTTGAGAAGTCAAAAACTGTAGTGTTGGATACCCTGCAACCACACACACACACACACACACACACACACACACACACACACACACACACACTTCTGAGTAGCACTGCCACTTTTTTCCCCTGATGTGGGTTAAGGATTTCCAATAAGGACCAAGTATTTGAAGCTTAACACTGCAGTCTCTGGAGGAGCTAGGCCAATTTCACA
Source organism: Sminthopsis crassicaudata (assembly GCF_048593235.1). Lineage (NCBI taxonomy): Eukaryota > Metazoa > Chordata > Mammalia > Dasyuromorphia > Dasyuridae > Sminthopsis > Sminthopsis crassicaudata. Next base: position 312,214,956 of record NC_133618.1, read on the forward strand.
CTAATCTAACCCATGAAGGGAGAGAGCATCGGAAGCAAAAATTACATCAAAGAGAAGTTAATGCCGAGAAGCAGCCGACATAAAAAGGAGCTGCTTTCAGTTTCAAATGACTACACAGAGGTGGATTAAGAGATCAGGCTGCTGAATGCCTGTATCACCACCTTCTGTGCCCAGATGCTCAGCAGAACAGAATGCTCTTCAGGGGATGTTTAAGAATGAGGGGCCCAGGGTAGAAATTGTGTCTATACGTTGGCTACTAACCAACAGAACAAGACCTAGGATAAGAGAGCTATAAAGAAAAAATGTTTAGGAATGGCAACAGTTTTTCAGCACTTTTTCTCCCATCTGAAATCTCTATTAACATACATGGGTCTGAAAGATTGGAAAAGGGCATGAGATCATTTCTGCAAGATAGGAACCATGTTTAACATATTTTGTATATCAACTAGCATACGTCTCTGAGCAAGGAGGCATTTTAGTAAAAAAAAAAAATTGATAACCATGCAGGCAATGGGAGACTCTGTTAGCCTAACTACCTTCATTTACCAACTCTATAGCATGAGAAATGTGTTACATTATGGAAATAGTACTAGCTTGATATTTGACAGCAAGAGACCTGAATTCTAGTTCTGGCTTTGCCACAAACTAGGTGTGTAATTTCAGGCACTTTTTAAGTCTCAGTTTACTCTTCTGTAGAATAAGAATTAAGCTATAGTCCTTTCCAATTATATGACCTATGGATGTAGGAAGTTTTAATTTCACCTCTCTTTCCTGATGGGGAATTGCACAACAACAATCTTTCTACTTTCAGTTCAGTGAGAAAATTTCTGAAGGCATTCAGTGCACACCTGAGTCTACCTCTCTACAAGAAAGCTTTGGAAAGATCTACTTAAATATCTTCTTCCTTATAGTCTGACAGGACCTCTTGAGTTCCCAAAAGCACTATATTTTGAGCAATTATTACACATAGGAAATATCTTTTTTTCCTGATTCTGACCATTGCTAGGTATGTAACTGCTAGCAAAGCATTCCATTTCTCAAAGCTTTAATCTCCTTATCTATAAAATGAGGACGATAATTACACAATCTTATTCACAGGGCTGTTGTCACAAAAGAACTTTATAAGAGCCTTAAAATACCATAGAAATATAACACAGCATTATGTCCTATTCTGCCCCAAGCTGAGGATTAAAAGCTATGTCTTCCTCATTTTTCTCATCCAGTATTTAGCACATAGTAGGAGCTTAATATATGTTTATTGATGGACTAACTTTCCACTAGTCATCCCTCCTCCCTGGCAATCTGGCTCTCTGACCCAAGATTTGGGGAAAGGGCAAATAGGAAAAAGAACCTAAGGTATAAAAAGAGATGTGTCCAGGTGTGTGCTTCTTGGAAAAGAAGACACCAGACGTCCCATTTGAGGTGAAGCTGAAATGAGTCCTACCCTCCTCCCTTTCCCTGCCCCCTCTCCATCCCCTTGCCAGAAGCCTGACAAGTGTAAATCCCAGAATGAATGAAGGCGCCTAGCCTTATAAAGCTGGTGTCTCTGCACGCATCTCTGCTCTGATTGACTTGTCGGCTCTCTGAGGCTGACTCTATCATCTCCTCGGTGCCTCCAATTCCAGGTGTGATTTAGTTTGGAGATGAGAGGTGACAGTTAACATTGGTACTCGTCACTGTAGATCAGACGCAGTCATGCTGTCTTCTTTCTTCTCTCCCTCCCCCTTGCTCTCCTCCTCCCCCTCCTCACTCTCTCCAGAGGCTCCATTTGGTCATCAGGCATTCTCATCCTTCCTGCTTATTCAGACCTGAGACCACCAGTTTCATCTCTTCCTTTCACCTTCTCTTCCAGCCTCTTTCACCATCTGTATTATGATTGCTTTCTTACAAGGCTCCTTCAGCGTCATTTTTTTTCCTTCCTTATTTATCTTTCCCTATACATATATTTGACTTACTTTGACCTGACCCCATAAATGTCACAAAACCAAAATTCAAGGATGTTTTTCTTTATCTCTACTTCTCAAGAGGCAGTTTTCTATAGTAGATATAGAGCCAGCCTCAGGAACCAGAACACTGGCTTCCAATCCCACCTCTAACATATACTAGCTTTGTGATTCTGTGTCTGTCACTTTACTTCTCAATGCTTTGGACAACTGTTTAAGATTATAAATTGAGGAGAAAGCTCCAACCTCCATTAGTAGAATTTCCTTCTATCAGGGCCTCTCCCTACTTCTCATTATTTCTAATTGATTGACTGCCTATTTTTCTAACTTTTTGATTCCCTTCACTTTATTTCTTCCCATATTTGCCACTTAAAGATATGCCTACTGTGCAGGGGACATATGAAAATTCATGTCATTTTTCTGAGCTTCGGTTTCCTCATCTGTAAAAGGAAAGTGTTGGATGATCTCAAAGACCCTTAAAATGTTAGAATAAGAGCAGAATTATATATTTAACTAGAACTTTTGCAGAACCAAGGATCCAGAGAGAGAGGGAGGGAGGGAGTTACATGGTCCAGATTTCTTCTACTCCTCATGATACCATAGAGGAAATGCCCAGAACACAAAAACCTAAGTTGGTGGGGAGATGTGGACAGGGAACAGGCCATACTGGATCTCAGGGTGGTGTCTTTCAGACAAACAACAAAAGGCTAGTGTCTTTCAAGCAAACAACAAAAAGCTGGTGTCTTTCAGGCAAACAGCAAGTGATAGATTTGCTGTTGCCTCCTCGGCATGTGTGAGCAATTTGAATGAAAGGATCATAGAACTAGGGGAAACCTTAGGTTGGCTGTTCAGCAGCCTCTAGCCTAGACTTAACCAAATCTTCCTATGTAGTCGTGTGCCTTCCCTGTTCCTATTCTCTGATATCATATATTTGGAATAGGCAATCTCTCCAGAGAATTAAATTGCACAATTCCCTGGACCACTTGTTCAAGAAATTTGGAAGTTTTGCTTAAGCCTCCTAATCCCTCTTGTTCCTTTGGAGCTATTCTTAGTGCTAATCATTCTGTATCCAACATAAGGCATAGGAAAAAAGAAAGAAGATGAGAGGATCACAATGGTAGACTGGAGCCAGTTCATAGATGCTCACAAGAGCTGGTTGTTAAATTTTCAGTGTGAGCATTTACACCTCAGAGATTAGCAAGTGCTATAAATCAGGGTTTGACTTATTTTATTTTTTGCCTAGACTTAAAAAAGTGTTAGAGAAAATATTAATAATACAGATTATACTTAAAAGTATGTCTTGTGTACTTTTTCTGAGAATTAGTTAAACAGATGAGGAAACTGAGGCAAACAGGGTTAAATGACATGCCCAGGGTCACACATCTAGTAAGTTTCTGAAGCCAGATTTGAACTCAGGAAGATGAATCTTCCTGATTCCAGGTCTGGTCCTCTATCCACTTTGCCACTTAGCTTCCCTGTAACATTCTTTCTGTAAAATAAAGATACAGGGCTAGATGCTTTCTAACATTCCTCCCACCTTTAAAATATTTTGATCTTTTTATTCCTGTTGATAAGTGCAGAATTATGCAATTCTGTGTAATTGACACAGTATTTCATTTGAGGTGTCTCTTTCTTCACACAATTATTCTCATCATCTCCTTTTTTGCACCTTCTTCAACTTATCTTCTCCATATTCCCTGAAGTTTAGTTCAAGCTTCACCTTCCAGATGGCTTGTCCTATAATTCCCCATCCTTGGTTATATTGTCACTTTGAACACATCTACAGCTTAAGAAGAAGAACCCTTACAAATATTTCCTAAATAAAATTATTTAAGGGGATGTGATAGTGATGACAGCTTAGCACACTGTATGACTTTATTTCCATGATGTATGTGTGAATAGTGAAAAGGAACACATGAATATGCTCCCACCATTGTGTCTTTATGCCTGCTGTTCTCTATATCTTCTTCACAAGTTCATAACCATTTTCCACTTTCAAAATTCACCTTCTGGGATGTGGGAAAACTGGGACACTGATACATTGTTGGTGGAATTGTGAATGGATACAGCCATTCTGGAGAGCAGTTTGGAACTATGCTCAGAAAGTTATCAGACTGTGCATACCCTTTGATCCAGCAGCATTACTACTGGGCTTATATCCCAAAGAGATTTTAAAGAAGGGAAAGGGACCTGTATGTGCAAGAATGTTTGTGAGTGGATACCCATCAATTGGAGAATGGCTGAATAAATTGTGGTATATGAATATTATGGAATGTTATTGTTCTGTAAGAAATGACCAGCAGGATGATTTCATAAAGGCCTGGAGAAATTTGCATGAACTGATGCTGAGTGAAATGAGTAGGACCAGGAGATCGTTGTACACTTCAACAATAATACTATATGATGATGTATTCTGATGGACATGGCTCTCTTCAACAATGAGATGAACCAAATCAGTTCCAATAGAGCAGTAATGAACTGAACCAGCTACACCCAGCAAAAGAACTCTGGGAGATGACTATGAACCTGTACATAGAATTCCCAATCCCTCTATTTTTGTCTGCCTACATTTTTTATTTCCTTCACAGGTTAATTGTACACTATTTCAAAGTCCGATTATTTTTATACAGCAAAATAACTATATGGACGTGTATACATATATTGTACTTAACTGATGCTTTAGTATATTTAACATGTATTGGTCCACCTGCCATCTGGGGGAAGGGAGGGGGGGAAGGAAGGGACAAGTTGGAACAAAAGGTTTTGCAACTGTCAACACTGTAAAATTACCCATGCATATATCAGCTGAAATGGAAGAGGAGGAATGGGTTTAGGAGAAAACACAAAGAGTTCTATTTTGGAAATGTTGAACATGTGATGCCTAGGGGACATTCAGGTGGCAATGTCCAGCAAGAAGTTAATGATATAATGTCGGAATTCAAGAGAAAGTTTGGGCTTGGGCATAGTTTGGAGGTTTGACTGTCGTGCCTGGAGGTAATAATTGTCATGATTGTCATGTGCACTGAGCTAACATTGGAGGCCAAAATTATCAAGAGAGATTGTAGGGAGAAAAGGTCCAGGAAAGGCCTCTGAGGGATATCTATGCTTAATGGTGTGTGAGGCAGAGGATGAAAGAGTAGTCAAATTCAAAAAGTAACTAAAAAGGCTACACAGTATCACAGGATCCAAGGAAAGAGAATTTCTAGGAAGAGAGGATAGATGACTGACAAAACTTACAGCTTGATTAAGAAGAATTAAATTTTAATAAGGACATTGAAATGAGCAGTTTAGGAAATCACTGGTAAATTTGGAGATAGCAGTTTCAGTGGTACAATTGGAACCACATTGTAAGGGACTGGGAACGAGGTGAGGAAATTCCAGTGAGGTACAGAGACAACTCTTTTTAAAGAGTCTGGTTGTGAATAACCTAAGAGATCTAAATCAAGAGCTTGAGGACATCAAATAAAAGCTTTTTCTTTTAAGGATGAAGAGTACTTGGGAATACTTGTAGGTATCAGGGAAGAAGTCAGTGAACAATGTGAGACTGAAAGTGGGAGAAAATGAGGGAATAATCAAGGGGACAAACTCCTGAAAGAGATGAGAGAAGATAGATTTAAGACTACAAATTGAAGGGGAGTGTTATCCTTGGTAAAAAGAAAGTATACCTCTTCATCAGAAAATAAAACAGAAGAATAAAGGTAAAAGGAGCTTAAAAGGAGTAGCTTTTTTTTCTCAGTAACAATAGTAATTAAAGTTAACATTTTAAATAATAGTAGCACTTTAAAGCTTGTGAAGCATTCTACCAATATTATCTCATTTTTTTCTCCTCATAACAACCCAATGAAGCAGATATTATTATTATTTTCATTTTGCAGATTAGAAGACTGAGGTACTGAGAAATTAAATGCCTTGCTCAATCACAAAGTTAATGTCTGAGGCTAACTCAGACAGAAAACAGAATTTCCCAGGAACTGTTGCACTTTTGTTTAAAATCTACAAAGCTCTAACTTAATAATATAGGAATATAATATTGAAAGTTGTAAGGGATCTTGAACACTGTTTCATCCAATCCCTTCATATTAAAGACAAGAAAATTGAAGCCCAGAGAAATTATGATTTTACTAAAGTAAAATAAATTTAAAGTAGCAAAAGGATTTGAACTCAGACCCATTAAATCTAAATCCAGTGCTCTTTTGTCATGAGAAAGAATTGATAGAATTCCTTACTGGTCTGAGGATTCAGGAAACTGAATTTAGTAAAGGAAGGAATTGTCATGGATGCAACTGACTAGAGAGCACAATAGAGGGAATCATTATAATGGTATGAAAGTGAGCCTTTGGTGTCAAAAATTAGAGTTGCAAAAAGGTGTGTGTGTGTTTGTGTGTGTGTGTGTGTATGTGTGTGTAGTTCCATCCTATTTTTCATATTCCAAACCCCAAATTCCCAAGGCTACTTTCAGTGTTTGTTTTTTGCTCCAACCATCAAGTCTAGTAATTTTTTGGAAAAAAAGAAAAATAAATAAAAAAGAAAGAGAATGAGGAATGGAAGGAAGGGAGAGAGGGAGGGAAAGAAGAAAGAGAAAGGAAGAAAGGTAGGAAGGAAAAATGACAGAGCTAGCCCAAAGCAATAGACAGTTTGTCTCTAATGTCTCACTCATTATCCTTTCCATTCTCTCTCTCTCTCTCTCTCTCTCTCTCTCTCTCTCTCTCTCTCTCTCTCTCTCTCTCTCTCTCTCTCTGTCTCTCTCTCTTTATCTCTCTCTCTCTCTCTCACACACACACACACACACACACACACACACACACACATACACACACATACCATGCCTCATTCATTACTTTTGTTCACCTCTTTCTACCTGAAATGAAATATCTGAATCCTATAATTAATAGAAAAATAGTCTCCAAAACAAGAGAGGTCATAATCTCACTATATTGGAACACATCTGAAGTAGTTTGATTGGTTCTGTGCACACAGTTTAGGAAAGACACGGACAAACTTAAATGAACTGAAGGATGATGAGGATGGTAAGGGAATAAGAGACTAAACCACATAGGAAGCAGCTGAAGAATCTATTACTGTTTAGTCTTTGGAAAGCCTTTTGGAGGGGAAGGGTTGGGGTATAAGAGCTTTTCTCTAGTACTTCATATGGCATTTTTTAAGGAAAAAAGTTTACACTTGTTCTGTTTGGCCTCATAGGAAAGAAATAGGTGGAAGGTGGAATGATAGGCAACAGGTAAAAACTGCAAAGTAGCAAATTTCAATTGGCTTCTGAAATGCCACAACTCTCTCTAACTAGGGCTGCTGATAAATGCTAAGGACAATAAAAGAGGAATTTTTAAAGCTGTGGTAGAAATAGGGACAAGATAATCAAAGAGACAGGATTTTGCTCAGAGCAGATGTATTGATAATATATGATAAAGAGAAGGCAAAACTATTCCCTTTTTATATCAATGGCTTGGATCAAAGCATAAATGTTATGAATATCAAATTTTCAGATGATACACATAGGAAAGCTAGCTAGCTTTAATTCAGGGGTGGGGAATGTCCAGCCTACAGGCCACATAATGCCTGTGAAATCATTTGCTAAGACAACATAGGTAATGATGAGCGGAAAGCTAGGTATAACAACTTCCCACTTCTTAAATTCTATAAGTTGATAATTTTGTATGATACATGAGTGATATTATAAATATCCAAATGGCCAAAAAATTTCCTCACCCCTGCTTTAATGGATGGAAGTAAGGATCTAGAAGTATCCAGAACAAAAAAAAAAAAAAAAGAAGAAGCTAGAATAACAAGCCAAATCTAATCAATCAACAAACACTTATTAAGCACCTACTATGTAATAGGCATAGTGCTAAGTGCTAAGAATATTAAAAGAGGCAAAAGGTATTCCCTGCCCTCAAAGAGTTTACAATATAATAGGGTAGGGGACAACATGCAAACAAATATAATCAAAGCAAGCTGTATACATGATAAATAGGACATAACACAAGGAAGGCACTAAAATTAAAAGGATTGGGAAATATTTCCATTAAAGCATAAGCTTTTAATTGGGAGTTAAAGGAAACCAGAGAAGTAAGTTGTTGGAGCAGAGAAAGGAGAGCATTCCAACTGTGGGGTTCAGTCAGGAAAAAATTTGCCTGGAACCAAGAAATGGAATGACTTGTTCCTGTAATAGTTAGGAAGCTTGTGTCACTGGACTGAAGAATAGATATTAGAGAATAAGATACAAGAAGACTGGAAAGATAGGAGGAGAATAGGTTAGGAAGGACTTTGAGTGTCAAACAGAGAATTTTGTATTTGATAGGAAGCTACTGAAGTTTATTGAATAAGAGAGATATGGTTAACTCTGTGCTTCAGAAAAATCACTTTGGTGTTGGATAGAGAATGGATTGGAGTGGCAAAAGTCTTGAGGCAAGCAGACAGACCTACCAGTAGGCTATTGTAATGGTTCAGGTGTGAGGTGATATGATGGGAGTGTCAGAGGAGAAAATACAGGAGATGTGGAAGAGGTAAAATTAACAGGCTCTGACAATAACTTGGATAGGAGGAAGAAAGAGAGTGAGAAATTGAGGGAGACTCCTAGGGTGCTAGACTGAGGGACCGAAAGAATGGTGTTACCCTCTTTAGGAATAAAGAAAGAGGGATGTGGGGAGGATGTAAAGTAGAACTTTGGACATGTTGACTTTAAGATGTCTATTAGACATCCAGTTTGAGATGTTTGAAAGATTATTGAAGCTGTGAGATTTGAAGTCAACAGACAATTTGGGGAAGAAAAGATAGATTTGAAAATCACCAACTTAGAGATTGTAATTAAATCCATAGGAAGTGATATTGTAATGGGTATTTTAAGAGCAAACTGATTTGTATGAATAATGATCACTTATGAAACATTTACCTGGATATGATAATTGTTTAAGTTGGAAACTTATTGAGACAAATTCCCTTCTGTTATCAATATAAGGTTATGATAAATATTTGTTTAGAATTTTTCAGGAATTAGGTAATGCTGTTTAGGAGTTTTAAAGCTCCACCCTCCGACAGTTAGTGGGACAATTGATTGGAATGAAACTGAATTAAGGTTGAGTTTTAAGTACTAATGTTATAGTTATGTTTTTGTTTGTTTTTTTTTTTTGGTTTTTTTGTTTTTTCTTTTTTTTCCCCCTGAGGCTGGGGTTAAGTGACTTGCCCAGGGTCACACAGCTAGGAAGTATTAAGTATCTGAGACCAAATTTGAACTCAGGTCCTCCTGAATTCAGGGCTGATGCTCTATCCACTGTGCCACCTAACTGTCCTATAGTTATGTTCTTACATTTTTTCCTCCTGTAACTGATTTTTATGTTCAGAGCAATGGTCAATAGAATTGTTAATGCAATTCAATAATTTCATACCTTGCTATTTTCAGTCTGAATATATGTAATCATTGTATCCTAAATGCTTGGGCAAATAAGGTTTTTTTGTTTGTTTGGTTTTTGGTTTTTTTGGCCTGGTCATTTGTCTGCTACTGGATATTTGTGCTTTGTTTCTTTAAGGTTTTCAAATGATAAGAGGACAATTAACAGAGGTCTGTGAGACCTAACTACTGTTGAGACTTGAGATTACAGCCTGGACTGTAAAGCAAACTTATTTTTTCACATAGTTTTGCAGCAGTTTTGGGGACTAGTCTTTCTATCACAGGCTGTTCTAACCTTTATTTGTTAGATTTATGTTTTGTTCTAGATTTTGGTCAAATTACAGATATTGACTGGCTTCTGGGACCTAGATCAGCTTTGATCAGCTTTGATTGTCAGCACAGCAGACCCATCCCATGGAATGCAGAGCAGTTCTCCAGAACTCCAACTCTCAGCCTATTAGACTCTGCTTCTAGTGAACTTTGGACTGATGGGGAGGACTTTGGGAATGATGGATGAATGACTGTTAAACCTTGTCTAGGTTATCTATTACTGTGTGTTTAAGATTTGGGATGGGAGTTGTTAAAACACTATGACTATCACTTTTAGATCTCAAGTCTCCCCCCCCCCTCTTTTCGACGCCCCTTTCCAGCAGGAAGCAGCTAGACGGTCTTTGATGCCCATTTTCCCTACCCCCAAAAGAATTTGGGTCCAATTATTTGAGGGGGGAGAAATGATAAGGTAAAAAAGAGATAGCCCAAGATACAAATAAGTGACAGGAAATTCTTGTCTTGGGAGAGGTTAAAGGAGATAACTTGAGACAAATGATTAATAGAATTTTATATCCTTAAGAAAAATTCTTGTCTTATTTACAAATCTCTCCAGAACCTCTTGGATAACATCTCTATACAAACTTTGTTTTATGACCCTGGTTATGTATAAAATGAATTTCTAAAATTGTATTCCTCGCTCTCAGTATCTTTGCCTTGTACCCGCCAACTGGCGTCCCCTTTCCAAGCAGTTTGGCCTTTCTGGAGGCCAAATACCTGTCTATCCCTTTACTATCAATAAAGACTTTGTTTTAACACAGTATTGAGTAGTGAATTCATTCACTAACCAGACTGCCCCTGGGTACTTTGGGGAAGGAGAGAGAGATAATCAGACCACCAGAAAAGAGCTGATCCATCTTGGCTTAGAGCCTCAGTTTCTCCTCATCAATATCACCATGTAAATCAAATAAAACTTAATAAAGAAGGAATTGTGAAGTCCTACCCAGATTCAATAAATCAATGACACAAATAAAACATGAGTTTATATTTAGTATAGCTAGAAAATTACAAATGTAAAAAATAATTGGGAATTTTAGTAGACTTTAAGATGAGTATGACATGGCAGACAAAAAAAAAAAAAAAACTACCTTGCTTTTAGATTACATTAATAAAAGCATAGTTTCCAGGTAATTATTTTAGTCAGACTATATTACAGTATGGCACATTAAGAAAAAGAAAAGTCCTGGCAATTGAGCTAGAGGCCCTGGGTTCATATTTGCCTCTGATATTTTGTGTGATAATATATGACTTTGGGCAAGTCAGATAATCCCCATAGATCTCAGTTTATTTATACAAAATGAAGGCTAAATAGTCTCTTTCCATTTTAGACCTATAATCCTATATCTAAAGCATCTTATATAATTCTAGATATTATATTTAAGGAAGGTCATTGAGCTATGTACAGAGGAGGGGCAAGAAATCATTAGTTAAAATATCATTTGATGAATAGAACCAGAAGATCGCTGTACACTTCAATGCTGTATGAAGAGGTATTCTGATGGAAGTGGAAATCTTCAACATAAAGAAAATCCAACTCACTTCCAGTTGATCAATGATGGACAGAAATAACTACACCCAGAGAAGGAACACTGGGAAGTGAATGTACATTGTTAGCACTACTGTCTATCTACCCAGGTTACTTATACCTTTGGAAGCTAATACTTAATGTGCAACAAGAAAATGGTATTTACAGACATATATTGTATCTGGGTTATATTGTAACACATGTAAAATGTATGGGATTGCCTGTCATCAGGGGGAGGGAATGGAGGGAGGGGGGAGATAATTTGGAAAAATGAATACAAGGGATAATATTATAAAAAATTACTCATGCATATATACTGTGGGAAAAAAATTCTAAATAAAAAATAAAATAAAAAAAAATATCATTTGAAGGAACTTGAGATGTTTAGACTGGGAAGAAAAGATTTCAAAAGGAGATGATAATTTAATTTAAATATTCAAAAAAAGAGTGATAAAATTTGTTTTGCTTGGTCCCAGATAGCATAGTTGGAGGTGAATGGCAGAAATGGAGAGATAAATTTATGTTTGATGTAAAGAAAAGTTTCTAACAATCAGAGTTGTCCCAAAGAGTTGATGGAGGCTCTATCTCCATCACTAAAGGTCCTTAATCATTCAACCAACCACCCAATAGCATGCCATACTCTCAGGTATGACAGGTAAAATCTGAAATAACTGAAGAAACAAAAGGTTCATGCTTTTGAGCATATATATTTATTAAGTAAAGCACACCAATATCACAACAAATTAGTACCAGGTGTCCACAGCTTAGCATTAGACCCTGAATTCAGGGGGAAACAGATTTTTATACAATTTTTAAAAATTAACTGGATATAAACTAGAATACAAGATTAGGTCATCTGATTTCTAAATGGAGTAAAGATTAGGGACTTTCCAAGTTGGCAGGGAGAGAATAAACAGATACAATTCCCTGAAATCAGAAAAAGAGGTGTCCCACTTCCTCTCCCATCCCACCAAGTGTATTTATTCAATCAAAGGAACAAATAAACAACCATTTTGGGAAGAATCATGTAGGTTGCTTGAAATGTATAATTGTGAGAAAATACTTTGTGTCCTTTCTTTAAATCTGACTGGATTTCTGGTCAGCATAACCTAGCTCTTTAGTTAAAAATCTCTAAGCAACAAATAGAGATGGTCTAGATTCGCAGCTGGCAGGAATAGTTCCAAACAATTTAATAAAGTTTTCTCACAATTCTCACAACTGAATAAAGTTTTCTCATAAAACAAAAATTGCACTAGACCTATAACTGATAGAAAGGGAACTGAGCAAGAGTCAGAATTGAGTCAGCAGATGGAGTCAGTGGGGTTCATTCAATTCTCAGAGAAGATAGAAGTACCAAAAATGAAACAGTCCCAAATCCCAGTCATTCAAGGAAAACAATAAGTACTTATAAATGTTGACATCATAAATATAAATATATACAGAGAATTCAATTGTTGTTCAATCAGTCATGTCTGACTCTTCATGATTCTATTGGAATTTTCTTGGCAAAGATACTAGAATGGTTTGCCATTTCCTTCTTCAGCTCATTTTACAGATGAGGAAACTGAGGCAAACAGTTATTTGCCCAGGATCACACAGCTAGGAAGGGTCTAATGCTAGATTTGAACTTAGGAAGATGACCTCTCTCCACTGTGTCACCTAGATGCCAAGTATTCAATTATAAAATAGTTTGGAAGAAAGAGCACTAGCAGTTGGGGGAATCAGGATAAGTTTCACAAGGAAAATCAGACCTGCCTCTTAAAGGAAAGCATGAAGTAGAAGTAGGAAAGGAGGGTCTTCCAATCTTCCAAAAAATACCAGTGCAAAGGCATGTAGATGGGAGATAGAAAAGTGTGTGTGAGGAAGAGAGAGAAGGTCACTGGACCAAAGAGCTCAAGAAGGATAACTATGCCCAGTGAACTGAAAGAAAACAATCAGATATTAACCAGGTTACAAGATTAGGTAATCTGATTTCTAAATAGAGGAAAGACTGGGGACTTTCCAAGTTGGGAGGGGGAGAATAAACAAAATTCCCTGAAATCAGAAAAAGTGGTGTCCCATTTCCTCTCCCACCCCACCAAAGTGTGTGTATGCAATCAAAGGAACAAGGAAACAGTAACTAATTGACCAGTAAATGGAAAGATAGGTTAGAGCTGACATGTAAAGGGGAGCTAAACAAATCCTTGTCAGAGAATTTATAAAGGGAAATTCTATTCAAGTACTATTCAATTCAATCAAATAAGTGATTGTGACCTCTCTAAGCTCTGTGGCCGGTACTGGGTTGGGCCAGATATCTTCTGAAATCATCCCAGCTCCGAGCTGTCTCATTCTCTCAGGGTCTTGCTCTCTGCTTTCCAAGGCAAGAACTCACTGGTCTGAGTGATTGTGTTCATGGGAAACTACCTTTTAAGCCCTCTTCTCCTGAATTTTAACAGAGGCCTTATGGAGACATAATGTTTGTCAAATTGTGACTAAGGGCTGAGATTTTAGATGCTGAAGCGCTTTGGCAGGTGGGGGATATTTTGGGGCAGGTAGAGCCTTAGAACTCCTCAAATTAAAACATTCAGGGAGAGCCTGAGGCCCCCTTCTCTCACCAAATATATTAGTAGACACAAAACCCAGTCTCCTAGGGCCGGGTTTCTCTTTTTCTCCTTTCCTCTGTCCCGTGCTCGCTTTACTCTTATGTCCTATCACACAGCTCTTTATATTCTCTTTGGTTCCCTTTTGCCCAAAGATCCACTCAGGGACATTAAATTAAGCATTTCCTGGCAGGTTCCCCGTGCACCACTCAGCACCCCCTCTCTCCCCTTCTCTGTGCTGCACCCAAGTGTGTATATCTATTAAAAGAAGGAAAAAACCCCAGCAGTATGTCACTGGAGTGATAATTACATCCCCAACTCCCATCATGCCATCTGCTGCTGACCTCTCACCCCTCCTCTCTTTTAATCACCCCCCAGCATCATTCACTCTGACAGAGCAGCAGCACAGGTCATGTGACCTGTCAACCTGGGGACATGACTTATAGGGCCTCGCAGGTGGACAAAGGGAAGGGAGATAGGGAGCATAAATCTCCTGGGTGAATAAAAGAGAGTAATGGAGTGCGCTCCCTGGGACTGCGTTAGCAGATTCTCGTGGTCTTGTTATTCAGGCCAGAGTTATGGTGATGAGGAAGTGGCCTAGAGTGACATGCCTGAGTCCCAATCAACCTTGCACAGCCCACCAGCAGCCAGGAGGGGTCCCAATGTCAACCTTGTCAGGAAAGGGAGGACTTGGGCTCCAGGACACGAGGACTGGAGTCCTGGGTAATGATTACTAACTGCAAGGATCAAAGTTTGGGAAGAGAGAGCTTTAAAGAATTCCCCAGCAGAACATCCCAAAGATAGAATTCTCAGAAAAATGTAGCCCTAGATTTTTTTCCCATACAAGCAAAAATTGAAGCACATACCCAGATCCTGGATCTATTTCCATTCCCACAGAAGGGTTTAATATTTTGCCATATGCATGGTGAGTGCTCAATACTTGCACTAGAGAAGACAAAAATAATGATATTACCTGTAAATCCTACTTAAAACTCACTAGAATCTTGAGAAAATGAATTGCTTCATTCTTTGTTTCTCCAGTGCCTAGCATGACATAATAGATGCTTAATAAATGCTCGCTGCCTATTTGGTGATGTTAGCAAATCATTTCAAAGCTAAGTGTGATATCAGGAGTATCATCATATCATGGGATCTGGGTCTGAATCCAGTTCTGATGATAATCCATAGTATTTTCTATACTACCTACTCAGCAGCATTATTTTGAAGAAAGGACCTTGTAGACTTAAAAGAAGTATAAAAATATAAATTTTGACTATTTTAAAAGACTTGGGTATAAACCTACTCCAACACAACTGAGAAAGACTATTAATTCCATGATCTGGTAATACTGTCCTATCACTGTCAGCTTTTAGATTCATGTTGCTTGCAAAAAACAGATGTCAATCTAAAAGACTTTGGATTAGGTCAAATTAAACTATTAAATAATGTTTCATAATTATGATATGATAATAATAATATAACCTATGCTACTTCCATGATCCCCCATCTCTTTCTGCTTTTTTTCCCTTTGGTTATCTCTATTACCCAGCCTAAAGGTGGAAGTGATCTGTAGCCTTCCCTTTCCATCCCTTAGCCACTATGCTTGACATCTGTAGGGTCCTTTTAACTCCTCAAATAACTTACATATACTCTTACTGGAGTTACATCAACTCTATTAGAACAGCAGTTATTATCCCTACCAGGGCAAAAGAAAAAATACAGCACAGAGAGGCTAAGACTCATTTTATGTCACACAGCAATTTAGTGACCAAGCTGAGTCACGAAGAAGCTGTCTTCCAAATCACAAGCTATGTTCTCTCTATTGTACTGTATCGCCAGCTGATTCATTGCTACTGCCACCACCTCTGACAACTATGCTGCTTGGTCAGTCTTTCTGTCCTTGGGATTAAATTTGTGGCTAGATCAAGAAAAGAAAACTCAGCTCTTTACATTTTTAAAGCTAGTGCTCAGAGCACAGTCTGTGGAATTGAATGTAGTGGAAAGAATATTACAGTGGGAATTAGGAAGCTAGGGTCCAAATCTGAGCTCTGCTTTGTTGGGATTTCAGTCATGCCCAATTCTTTGTGACCCTATTTGGGATAAATGATTTGTCCAGGGTCATACAGCTAGTAAGTGTCCCAGGACAGTTTTGATCTCAAGAAGATGAGTTTTCCTGACTACAGGTCTCTGCACCTAGTTGCCTGAGCTCTGCTTCTTATTAGCAAGTCATTTCCTTTTCTCTAAAACTCCATTTTTTTCAGCTATGAAAAGATGTTCTTAGCTTTTACATTTAGTACCCAGAGATAGTTTGGTCAGAGCTTTCTCTCTTCAAGTAGGAAAGTCTGAAAGGTCTGAAAAGTCTGCAGCACAAGGCCATCCATCTAAGTCTGTACCCATGACGAGATCAAAACAGCCTTCAGCCAAGAAATTACAAAACTCCCTTACAAGCTCACTTAAAGGAGCTGAGAATGACCAATGCCTGAGACAGAGATCATGCTGGAAGTTATAGCATGAGCTCTTCCACCCCTACCCCAGCACTTTCCAAGGCCCCCATTCAGTCATACCCTTTTCATCTTCTAGGACCAACTGATTCCTATTGATCACTTCTCTACCAGATCCTCTCCTCTCCTCTCTTTCTAGACATAGAGAAGGTAAAATAGGTAATAAAGGAAACTTCCTAAAGATTGAGAATGAAACAGGTAAACCCAACTCCAAGTGCAGTAATCTGAGCTCTACTTTTAAAAAGAACAAGGAGAATACTATAGTACTTATATGAAGATGATGGTTTCAGAGAAAATTGGGAAGACTAATGCAAAGTAAGCAAAAGCAAGAGGGCAATTTATACAATAAAAATAACATTGTAATGGCAAACAACTCTGATGGATTTAAGAATCATGATTAATGTAATGACCAACCATGATTCCATAGAACTAATGAGAAAGCATGCTACCAACTTCCTGATGGTGGGGTAAACTCAGAGTTCAGAATGAAATTCTATATCCATATCTATATCTATATCTATAGCTATAACTATATCTATAGCTATATAACCCAACCAATTCAGTGATTTAAATTTTGCTTGACTATGTATATTTGTTGCAAGGGTTTTGTTTTTTCAGTGGGGTTGGGGCAAGAGGGAATTAATTTTGTTCATTGAAAAAAAAATTAGTTTTCAAAAAGAAAAATTACAAAAAAGGCTAAGTGGACTAAGTGAATAGTTCTTAATTCCAGAAGAAACCAAGGTGCCCAGTAGGAGCCAAAACCCAGTCCAGAGTGCTCCCTTTCTCTTCTCAGTGCAACATCTGGATTCCAGGCAGAAATCTTCCTTAATCCTTCCCTCTGCCTCTAGAGCAATTTCCAGTTTCTCTGGGTCCCACCTGGAGAGGGGTGGCCCTACAGCCTTCAGTGGAGAGACTTTACCCCCCACCCCCACCCCAGACTCACCAGCTGGGCCTGAGCCTTAGACAAGCTGCAGCAGGAGGCCCCCCTGTTCTCCCCCCATCTGCCATTTAACGATGATGGAAGCTGCTGTCAGCGCGTGGCGACAGTAATAAACACTCTTCTTAATAACACAGGGTGTACCTCTTATTAAAATGAATAGACTCCCACGGCGGAGCCTGGGGCCGCATGGCTGGCAGCCAACCAGGGACAACAGCCCTCAACTGGAGCAGTTTATCTGCTGTAATTACTGGCGGTATGCAACAGCTCTGGTTTCTGGTGGCTGACCTGGAAGGCAGTGTACTTTCAGTACCCAGGCCAAGCCAGCCAGGTAGAGGTGGGCAAGAGCAACACAGGTTCCCAGGGACATGCCCATTTACCCTTCCAGAGACTCACACACCTACAAGTCCAGGAACACACAGACATTCTGGGCATTCACAGAACCTGAGGATTCACCCACATCTATCAGAAAGCACTAATACAACCACAATGGAGAAGAGAAAAGAATAAGCATTTGTATAGCACCCACTATGTGCCAGGCAGGCACTGTGCCAAGTGCGTCACAATTATCTCATTTGATTCTCTCAACCTTGCAAGGTAGTCAAATGCTGTTATCATTCCCATTTGTAGCTGAGGAAATTGAGACATACACAAGTTAAGTTACCCAGGGTCTAGGAAGTGTCTGAGGCTGAATTTGAACTCAAATCTTCTTGACTCCCAATGTTTTATCCACTCTACTATCTAATTTCCCCACAAAGTATACCTATGATCAAGAACACACACACACATATATACATACCAAAGAGACACTGAAAAAGGAGTCAGATGTTAACTTTGAAGCAGTATGGGGTAGTGGATATAGCACTCAATCTGGACTCAGGAAAATCTGACTGAATTCAGCCTCAAACATTTTTTAGCTATGTAGTCCTAAGCAAGTCACTAAAACTCTTCAGACCTCAGATTGTTCATCTATAAAATTAAGATTTTGGAATGTTCCTTACCAATTCTAAATCTATGATCCTTTGATCCTATACCTCCTCTTTTTATGTCAGTTTCCTCACCTGTAAAATTTAGCCACCTGGGACTAAAGGACCCTTCTAGTTCTAGTTCTGTGATTATTTACCTAGGGAAATGCTCACACATTAGAAAATGCCCACAGATGATTTCTTAATTATGGATGGGGTAAGGGAGAGAACCTAGAACTCAAAAATCTGAAAGGCAAATGTAAAAAAAATGAGAAAAAATTTTAAATAAATAAAAAATTTTAAAATATCTACATATACATCCATCTACACACAGAGACCTTTAGATAGAAACTGAGACACTAACTTGTTCTGGTAATAAGCTAATAAGTTCAGTCAAAGGAATGTGTCCCCCCATAGGGATGAATGGAAAAGGAAATGTCAGCAAATGGAAGTAACAAGATATGCATCCATGTATGCTAATGTTTGTACATGTGCCTGTCCCTGATGCTGTAACATGGGTTCACCACTGGACAGATAGTATATTGGGGGTCTTACAATGATATAGAAAATCCTTCTTTCTCTCTAAAATTAATTACTTTCTCTAGTCCAATTTAAAGTTTCCTAGTTCTTGCTTACCATCTTGCTCTGTAATAACATTCAAGTATAGTTCATTCAACTCACCCTGTTTAAGGACTCAAATGACCTGGCATCTTTTTCTGTGGATTAGAGCTCGGCTTTTTCAGAACCATTGATTCACCTAAATATTAAAATAGAAGGATTTTGTTGCAGTCCTAAAGGCTTCTAAATGTATAGTTCTATGATTTGCCAGTGATTGAATAGCCAAATGGTAAAATGGAAAGAAAATTTGACTGAAAGTCAGGCAGTAATATTGGCTTAATTCCACTACAAAGTAGCTGTGTGACTTGAGCAAGTTGACTGGACTAAATATTCTTGCATTTATAAAATATTTTGCTAATCTAGAATCCAGTCCCATCTTTGGGGTAGGGAATGTATTTGCTTGTTCAGGATACCTAAATGGCTATTTTGGGGAAACAATCAGTGGTTGAATTCTGCTCTTCAGCTGCAAAGGTTGTGTTAATGACAAGTTAGCCTGAATTATTTTTCCCCAATAGTATTTTATTTTTTCCAAATATATGCAAAGATTATTTTCAACAATAATTTTTATAAAACTTTGTGTTCCAAATTTTTCTCCCTCCCTCCCTTACCTCCTTCCTCTCTCAGACAGCAAGTAGTCCAAAATAGGTTAAACATATGCAATTCTTCTAAACATATTTCCATATTTGGCATTCCGTGCAAAAAGAAAATCGGATCAAAAGAGAAAAACCACAAGAAAGAAAGAAAAAGCAAACAAACAACAACAAAAGATGAAAATACTATGCTTTGATCCACATTCAATCTCTATAGTTATCTCTCTAGATGCAAGTGGCAATCTCTATCCCAAGTCTACTGGAATTTCCTTGAATGTTGAAAAGAGCCAAGTCCATCACAGTTGATCATTACATAATTTTATGTTATTATATATAACTCTTTCTTGGTTCAGCTTGCTTTATTCAGCATCAGCTTATGTAAGTCTTTCCAGGTCTTTCTGAAATCATCCTGCTGATCATTTCTTATAGAACAATAATATTCCACTACATTCATATATCATAACTTATTCAGATATTCCCCAACTGATGGGGATGTTTTGAATGTAACTGAGAAAATGCTAGCCTTCATTGTCACCTCATGTTTCACCTTGAATCCTGACTCTCTATGATTTGGGTGGAGAAAAGCAGCCAGGAAAAGGACATTGCTGAAAGTCTCCATTACAGTTTCCACGTTGGTATTTTTCACCATTAACCACATATTTTGGTATAGAAGACCGCTAGGTAATTCAATGGGTAAAGTGCTGAAGTTGCAATCATGAAGACCTGAGCCTCAAATTCAAGTCTAAGATAATTACTAGCTATATAACTCTGGACATGATACTTAACTTCTGTCTACTTCAGTTTCCTCAGCTGTAAAATGGGGATAATTATAGCACCTACCTCTCAGAATTGCTGAGGCTCAAATGAGTTAATGTTTTCAAAGTACTTAGCACAGTGTTTGGCATATAGTAGGTGTGTAATAAATGCTTATTTCCTTTTTGCCTCTGAAGCCCAATGACCCTGCATAGATTCTTCAACTAACTCTTTTTACTTTGAGATTTATCTAAGGTGAACATATATTGTCCATCAAAGTGAGAGTGGTCAGTGGAATAGTTAAAAGGAAAACGAAATCACTCCTCTTTAGTATTCATCGTTGTGTTGTTAGTTGAAATTCACATTTGTGTTCTATATTGTATTCAAATAGAGAAAAGCCCACTTGGAAGGCTGATTTTTTTCTTGAACTTTATTAGTATTCTTTCACATAGGGAAAATGAGTTGAGAAAAATGCCTTTTTATATGGGCTATTACTATATAAAGCAGCAAGTTGTGCTACATCCTAAAACATAATTAGGACTTTTAAAATGGCTGAAGTGAGTATATGGCAAGGGAATGCCCATTCAGCTCACTCTGGCTAAGGGACCAAATGACTTACTGTGAGTGACAGTGTCATAAGGCATAACTTCTCAGGGTTCCACTAGAACTATGAGTGGAAAAATAGTTCCCCTTTAGGAATCTGACCTCATCGTCTAGTGTAAATTGAGAGAGTAAGCCCCAGAGAAGGCATTACAATTTCGGGGATTGGCTGCAGATAGTGGAGTGAGTGAGTTTCCAATCACCCATTCACTTAATCAGGAAATCTCAGCCCCAAGGCAAAGTTCCAAAACAGAGAGGAACAACTATTTCAGGCAGGCGGGCAAGCCTGGTATGAAAAATGCTGTTCCAGGTGGAGGGAAAAAAGACACTTGTCACATATCAGCCAGTATAGACAATAACACAACCTTTCCAAACAAGCAGTATAAATAAAACACACCTGCCATGCATCATTCAGCATACTAGGATACATTGACCACACAACATAGTATAGATGTTACATACCCACCAGTAACACAATAGAGATGTCATATTACAAGTGAATGGGTATCTATGGCTTGATTCTAGAAGAATTTATTTCACTCAGACTACTGTTTTGGTATTTTTCCACTCTGTCTTTCTGTCCTTGGTTGTAAGGAAGAAACGCAGTCATTTCAATAGGCTATTCTTTCTTATTTTGTTTTTTATATTCTGAATTTAATAATCACCAAATAGCACGAGCATTTTCACAGAAAAGAAAAGAAAAAATAACAATTACATGATACTGTGATCCTATATTACACAGTCTGTTATTATTTTTAAGCATATAATAAATTGAACATGTAACTTTCACACTGCCCCACATGTCCATGTTTCCCCTATCCTTGCTTGTGCTCTCTTTTGTATTTTTTTTTAAATGTTAACCCTTTTCTCTTTCTTTTAACTTTATTTTCTTTCTGTGATGGTCCTATCATTACTCTTCTACCCTCTAAACTGAAAAAAAAGAAAAAAGAAATCTTTGTAACAAATATTCATAGTCAAGCAAACAAATTCCCACATTTAAGAAAATGTTTCATTTTGCACAGTAAGTGTATCTCTATATCAGAAAGCATGCTTCATCACTGGTTTCCTGGAATTATGGTCAATCATTGCACTTACCATTATATTGCACTGATCATAGTTCTAAAGTCTTTCAGGGTTGTTTTATTTACCATATGATGGTCTTTGTAAATCAGAGGTCAGCAACCTATGGCTGGTGGGTCAAATCTAGTTTTTTATCTGTCTCTTGCCCAAAAGGTAAGAATGAAATCGACAGCATGCCAGATTTGGTCCTCAGATCATAGTTTGCTGGATCTTAGTATAAATTGTTTTCCTAAATCTGCTTACTTCACTCCACACTATTTCATTAAAGTCTTAGGTTTCTCTGAAGCTATCCCCTTTTGCATTGCAAGCTCAATGATATTCCATTGTGTTCACATGCTATAATTTTAATTTAACTCAGTTGTTAGTTTCCAGTCTTTATTGTATAAAAAAGAACATATGTATGTAATATTTACATACATACATGTATATACGCATATGTATACATATGCAAATACAGAAAGAGTTAGGTGACACAATAGATAGAAAGTCAGGAAGATTCATCTCCCTGAGTTAAAATCTAGCCTAGATACTAGCTATATGACCCTGGTCAAGTCACTTAATCCTGTTTGCCTCAGTTTCCTCATCTGTAAGAAAATGACAAATTTCTCCAATATTTTTGCCAAGAAATGTGATGACCGCATTAGCACCCTGGATACCTTAGAATCAGCCGAAGTCAGGATAAGCAAAAATCTTTATTCTTGGTCTTCAGCAGTAGAATCAGGGGGATGGAAGCAGAATCTCCACCACCTCACCTCTTTGACTCCTGCCCAGAGTGAGTCTGGCTAGTCTCACTGCACCTCCTAGTCCCTCCCACATTCTCTGTATACACCAAAGGATTGGGCCAGCACAGGATAGTGGGAAGGGTCATTTTCCAAGCATATTCCTATAGAGTATTGTCCACTCAGTAATTAGCCTCAAGTGCTCCATTGTCCGACCCCAGTGCATTGACTCAAGAGTTTCAGCCCTTTACAAAGAAAACCCCAACTAGGATCATGAAGAGTCAAACATGACTGAAGCAAATGAACAACAAGTATATGCATATGTGTGTATAATATTATATGTGTATGTACATGTAAACACACACACATATACACCCCTTTACATCTTTTTTTTTCTTTCTTTCTTTCTTTTTTTAAAATCTATTTGTGATTCAGGCCTAGTAGTAGTATTTCTAGATCAAAGAGTTTGGACAGTTTAGTGAATTTGGGGGTAATGTTCCAAATTGATTTCCAGAATGGAATTTCCAGAATGGACTAACTCATATCTCTACCAAACAACACTTTAGTGACCTATTTTCCAAATCCTTCCGACAATTGTCATTTTTCTTTTTTTATCTTCTTTGTCAATATTATGGGTGTGAGGTAGAACCTGAGTTGTTTTAATTTCACTAATTATCAGTGCTTATTAAGCACTTTATTATTATGTTTATTAACACACATCTGTTTATATATCTAATCTGTTCTATTTGACAACCTCTCTATTTTTAAGGAAAACCAAATTGTTTTTAACAATTATTGCTTTTCAGTATAGTTTATTAAATGATACTGGTAGACTATCTTTTTTCTATCTTCTTTTATTGTTTTTATCTTGTTCTTTATTTTTATGGTTACACATGTACATTAATTTTTAATACACAATTTTTATAAATCATGTTGGAAGAGAAAAATCAGAACAAAAGGGAGAAACCAGGAGAGAGAAAAAGAAAAACAGAAGAAAAAGGGAAAATGCAAATATAGCATGTGTTGATTTACATGCAATTTCCATAGTTCTCTCTCTGGATGCAAATGACATTTTCTATCCGAAGTTTATTGGGATTGCCTTGGCTCACTGAACCACTGAGAAGAACTAGGTCTTTCATAGTTGATCATCGCACAAACTTGATGTTACTGTGTACAATGTGTCACTGGTTCTACTTGTTTTACTCAGCATCAGTTTGTGTAAATCTTTCCAGACCTTTTTAAAATCAGCTTGTTCATCATTTGTATAGAACAATAACATTCGATTACTTTCTTATACCATAATATTTTCATCCATTCCCCAACTGATGGACATCTATTCACTTTCCAATTCTTTGCAATCATAAAAAGAGATGCTACATTTTTGCTCAAGTGGTCTTTTCCTCTCCTTTATAATTTCCTTGTAAAACAGATCCAGTAGTAGCATTAGTGAATCAAAGGGAATGCACAGGCATAGTTTCAAATAGCTCTCTAGAATGGCTGGATCATTTCACAACTCCACCAATAATGTCCCAGTTTTCCCAGATCCCATCCAACATTCAATTAATTCTTTCATACATTGCTTGGTATAGAATGGAAAAAGTAAATTATTTAGGTAGCATTGTCATTTTTGTTATATTGGCAAGGTCTAACCAAATAGAATTAATATTTCTCCAATTATTAAGATGTTTTAATTTCTATTTTGTAGTTGCATTCATGTTGTTCTTACATGAGCCTTGATAAGCAGATTCTCAAACATTTTATATATTTCATTGTTAATTTTAATGGAATTTCTTTTGTTATTTATTCTGCTAAGTTTGATAGGTTTTATATATACTATCAATCTATATGGAGTAATGTTCTATCTTGTAACTTTGCTGAAGTTATTATTTCAACTAACTTTTATTTCATTTTAAGGTGTTATAGATATATCATCTGCAAAAAGTATTAGTTATTGTTTCCTCTTTTTCTACATTTCTTCAGTTATTTTTCTTGTCTTATTATTATAACTACCATTTTTAGTGCTACATCAAAACAGAGGGTTAATGAACATCTTTGTTGTAACACTGATCTTACTGAAAAGATTTCTAGCTTTTTTCCTTTACCTATATTATTGTCCATTAATTTTAGTAAGTACTATTTGCTATGTTAAGGAAAGTTTTTTGCTTCAATAAGATAAAAAGCAATCAAGCTTTTAGACAAAGTCTAAAAAAATGATTCTTTTCAAAATGTGGAATAAAAATAGGTATTGAATTTTGCCAAAAGCTTTTCCAGCATTTATTGATGCTGTCATGTGGTCTTTGTGATTCTATTCCTATAATAGAATATTTATATTTTTATAATTTTCCTTTATACTGAACCAAACCTGGTATGAATCCAGATTGGTTGTAATATAATCTTTTTGATATGTCATTGCAGACCTCTTACTAAAATTTTATTTAATACTGTTACATCTATATTAATTTGAGATGTTGATCTATAATTTTCTTTCTCTGCTTTTTAGTTCTTCAGTTTAGGTATCAAGATCATATTTGTATTATAAAAGTAAGAATAAAATCAATATCTTATTGAAATAGACTTCACAGAATCAAAATGACAAAAACAGTCATGAAATCACAAGGACACCTTTACAAAGCAAAACATTTTAGAATGCAAAAAATAGATATCACATTTTGAAAATGTAAACATGTAAAACACAAAATGTTATGACATTCTTGACATTTTTCTACTTTTGTTTAATCCATTCCCATTTTAAACCGATAAAAATATAAATCTGTGCTTTTTAGAACTGAAGAAGTCTTCATAGTAATCTGTTTCCTGGTAGTTTAAACAAATAAAATCTCATTTGGCTTATGTGAAACTTACTTGGTTTGATTTTTCCCAAGAATATTAAAATAATAATGTTTGATTATTTTAAAATAAAATTTTGGAAGGATCTTTTCTTTCTCTATTTTTTTTTGTGATAGCTTACTTAATATTGGAATATTCCTTGAATTTTTGATAGAATTCACTGTTAATCCATATTGTCTATAGTTTATTTGTGTTTCCCCCCCTTTGGAGGTTCTTTTATAATTTGTTCAATTTCTTTTTCTGATATTGGGTTATTGTTGTTTTTATGAATATTTTATTTTTTAAATTATAAATCCATTTTATCTTATCAGTTTTGTTCTTATGTATTTGGGTGGAATATTATCTGAGAGTTCTTTTTTTAGTCCTCAAGTGTTAGAAATTATTTTTGTTTTTTAAACAGCTCTTAGTTCTATTTCTCAATTCAATGGGGTTTCGCTTTCAAGATTGTCAGTCTGTTCTTCGATTTCCTGAATTTTTAATTTGATGTTTAGATGAAGTTTAAAACTTTGTGGGTTTTTTTTTGCATGTACAATTCAATTATCTTTTGTTCTTTTGCTGATAAAAACATTTAGAAATACAAATTTCCCCCTTAGAACTGCTTTAGCTGAATCCCCCAAAATTTCCCCCCCCCTGAGACTGGGGTTAAGTGACTTGCCCAGGGTCACACAGCTAGGAAGTGTTAAGTGTCTGAGACCAGATTTGAACTCAGGTCCTCCTGAATTCAAGGCTGGTGCTCTATCCACTGCGCCCCACCAAAAAAAAAAAAAAAAAAAATTAATGTTGCTTCATTGTCATCATTTTCTTTGATGAAGTTATGAGTAATTTTGATGATCATTTCTTTGACTTGTCAATTCTTTACAACTAAACTTAGTCTTTAATTAATTTTAAATTCTCTCTTTAAAGCCTCTGTATTGAGTGTAATTTTTATTGCCTTGTGGTCATTAAAGAATGCATTAAAAGTTTCTTCTTTCTCTATGTAGTTTTTATGGTCCAATATATATATACGGTTTCTGAAAGAGTTAAGCCATTTGTGCACTCTTTTCTTTTTCCATTCAGTAATTGCCAGGCATCTATAATATCTAACTTTTCTAAAATTTCATTCAGAGCCTTAATTTCTTTTTTATTTACAATTTCATTAGATTTTTTTAAGTCTAAGAGGAATATATTGAGTCCCCTATTATTGTAGTTTTATTGTCTATTTCCCCATGTTAGTATTAACTTTTCTTTTAAGTATTTAAATGCTATTCTATTTTGTGAACTTATGTTAAGGATAGATATTGAGTACTTGAGCATCTCTGGAGCCTATGTATATAACATATATTCCCTGTTTATTTCTTAGTAAATCCTGTTTTTACTGTCACTCATCTGAGATCATTCTCAAACTACCCCCAAACTTTTTTTCTTATGACTAATATTTCACTGCTCCTATCCTTTGTCTCCCTCTTTTATCTCTCTATCACTATTTGTTGTCTAGTTGAGTTTAATCTATTTCTATACCAAATTCTTTATGTGTATGTAATTGTGTTCATCTTTCTTGTCTGGTTCAAATGAAAGTGAATTTCATTTGATTTCCTCTCCAGCACCTCTTCCTCCACATTTATATATCTTAATCTTGCGCACCACTATTATGTGAAATTGTAGGTTCTTTCTCATTCCTTTTCCTTTCTCCTATTTTTGTGTTGTTCCTTCCTTCCCTCTTTTTAAGAACATGAAAACAGAACAAAACTAATCCCAGCTTCTCTTTTTGTCTTAACTCCTTTGGTTCTGAAGGGAAACTTGTTTCTATTCCCCCAATGATTATTGATTCCACAGTTTTTATTCAATTCTGGTATTTTGATCAGGAGTACTTGAAAGTTTTCTATAGTTTTGTTTTCCCCATAGTATTATGCTTAATTTTTCCAGGGCTTTTCTTGATTTTAAGCTGTTATCTTTTGCCTTTTGGAACATGAAGTTCAAGATTTTCTTTATGAGTGGTAGCTGCTCTATCTTGTTATGTTGGCTGTGGCTCCTATATCTGTCTGCTTATAGATTTTTAATTTGACCTAGAAGTTCTAGGTTTTGACTGTGATGCTGCAGATAGTATCCATTTTGGTGTTTCAGAATCATTAGTAGAGTCTTTCCATTTTCATTTTGACTTCTAGGTGTAATAATTTTGACCAATTTATATTTTTAAATTTATAACCAATTTTGGTCATATTTCTTGGGATATTTTATCGAGGCTTATCTTAATTATGCTTTTCAGATACTCCAAAGAATCTTAACTTGACTCTCTTCGATTTGTTTTCCAAGCTAGTTGGTTTTGGTGATATAAACCTTATATTTTCTCTTATCTTTTTTCATCTTTTGATTTTTTCAATATTTGTCTTCAATATTGTCTAATAGAATCATTGCTTTCTGTTTAACACATTTGAATTTTCAGGATCTATAATTCTTAGCAAAAATTGGCTAACTTCTGTTCAAACTATTCTTTCCCAATCTTTTCTTCCTAGATCTTATCTTATTTAACATCATATTTTATATCTCTTGCCCTACTTCAACTAGGTATTTATGTATAATGCCTCCTTTTCTCTAAGATCTGGGGCTTGGTCCTTCCTTTATACTTGGATACTGTGGAGAAATCTTGCTTAATCCTAAAGTTAAGTCTATAACCCACCTTCTGCCATTTCATTGTCTCCTTTTTGCATAAACCAGGAGTTGACTTTATCACTTGCTATAACTCCAGCAAGTCACAAACAGAAAAAAATTAATTATTCTGGTAGTAGACCTCCTGTAAGACCCCAGATACTCTGCGTCCCAGATACTCCCTTAGCTTTTTCTCCTGTTGTGGTTTGGGCATGGACTGCTTGAGCAGTCTGGTCCTTCTCTTGCTATCACTAGAATACAGGATACCTCAATGCTGATCTATCACTAACTCTTGGTCAAGGATTCCTACATAGCTTTCCTTGTCTTCACTCATAATCTCTGTAGGCTTTTGGCAATCTTTCTGGGCTGGGTGGAGGCACTTACAGACACTTCTCTTTGTTTTTTTTTTTAATTGATGTTTCTCTTGGTGCATAGTCAGCATTCTACTGGGGGATTGTGGGGGGGGGGGTGAGGAGATCTAGACTTCTCTAGGTCCTGAGATACCAACATCTAATCCAGAAGTTAATTGTAGTATAATATCCTTGGTGGTTCATAGTGTCTGTGTCAGGGATAGTATAACTTCAACTACCCTAAGAAGTCTCAGGTCCCAGCAGTCACCTACAGGTCACAGTATCTCCTTCCCATCCCAGTTATAGCCAGATGAAATAATGTTAAAGTAACCACAAAGGGCTGCTTTGGAAGTAGAAAGAAGTCATAAATGGGTAACTTGCAAGCAGTGAGTGGGAATATGGGAATGGAGAGGAACAGTCCTCTCTATTTGTCTCACTACTGTTATCAGGTTGGGCTGTTTATAAAATTATTATATGTGTAAAAGCCTCATGTCTTTTTTTTTCCTCTCCTAGAACTAGCTGAAGGAATCAGTCACCTGCTTTCTTCCAATGGCTGCCTCCCTGACTCACTGCCCCCAAAAGGAAGGACACCCCAAAATAATCTGGACATGGACTGAAGGACGACAGGTGACTTAGAGGTGAACCTCCTAAAGTTCCGCTTCAGAGGCATTCATTGGATATGAACTTCTGTGAATTTGTACAGATAGACTTCGCAGATCTCCCAGGACTAGCTTTCTGGAGGGCCTTGGGAAAGGCCTTGATCTCAGCAGAATAATCACCACAAGAATAATCAGGAATAAAGTCCTTCAGTATCCCAGTCTGAACCAGTCTGCTCCACAGTCTCTTCCAGCAGTCTGACTCACAGTCTGACTGACTGTTCCCAGTTTCTTCCAGCAGTCTGCCAGTGCAGGAGGCAAGAGAGCCACCACCAGGAGAGTCAAAGATAGAATGTCCATGGCTGACTTTGTCCTCAGTTTAAATACCCTATTACAATACATCAACTGTAGAACTATTACATCACCATGCTAAGTACTAGGCATATATAAACTAGATAACCATCATCTCTTCAACTCCACTGAGTTAACACTTTGTTTGAAGTATACTTCTCCAAAGTTCTGCCCTCTAGACAGGACTATAAACCTAATGACATTTCCGGTATCAAGGTAATTGTTTAGTCAAGATCTGCAGTTTACAAAAGTGTATTCCTCATGATCCCTGTGAAAAGGGTAATGGCTCAGTTTTATCATTCCCATTTTATAAATGAAGAAACTGAAGCCGGAAGAGGTGAAGATATTTGCTTACCATGGCTGGCAAATATCAGGGTTGAGCCCAAAAGCCTAATTCAAATTTAGTGGGAAATCCCCCCCAACTTTACCACTGGTTGCCAAAAAGGGAGATTCTATTAAGTCCTGTATGATCTCACCAAACATGTGGGGAAGAAGATTTACCTCCAAAATCATCAAAGAGAGAGTATCTGAAACTCTAGCTAAGTAAACACAACTTCCTGTTGGCTAAAGGGAAATTCTCCTTCTGAGGTCTCAAGGGACTGGAAAGGGATACAGGTTTCTGCCCCTCCCCTGAGAAGCTGGGGAAACTCTAGCTATCTTTCTTCCCCACCAGCAGCATCTCCATCGGCTGCTGCTGAAGAAACATGACACATCTTATTCCCGACCCCTCAATCTTTCCCATTAGCTGAGATTGCAGGTTCAGAGCACAAACATTGCCGCCTGTCACAGCTGCTGCGTGTCAGCCATCAGCCGGGGAATGGTCTCGTCTCCTTCAATCTATCACACAGGGTTTCTGTCGCCCTCACTCCCACCCAGCTTTGCATCCCTCCTCCCCACCAGCTCCCAACCTCTGCATTTTGAGGAGACAGGGAACAAGTCACTGCTAAGTAGGGGTCTGGAGCAAGGAAACTGTCAGGAATTGTCTCTGTCAACACAAGGCCGAGGAAAGAAGGGAAGAGGAGAGGGGAGACAACAGATATCTTGTACTCTGTGCCAAGTACTGTGCTAAGCACTTTACAAATATTTCATTTGATCCTCACAACAATCATGAATGGGAGCTGTTAATATTATCTCTATTTTAAATTAAGGAAATAGGCAATAGAGATAGAGCGACTTGCTTAGTGGGTATCCAAGGCTGGGTTTGAATTTGGATCTTCCTAACTCTAGGCCCGTTACTTTATCCACTGCAACATCTTGCTGCCTACTTCTAAGGTCAAGGAGCCACTTGGCTCCAGCCATGTGAGTGTCATACACCAGAGTTCTTATTGTCCAGTCCTGTCTGACATTTGGGGTTTTCTTGGCAAAAATACTGCAGTGGTTTGCCATTTCTTTTTCCAGATCACTTTACAAATGGAGAAACTGAGGCAAACAGGGTAAACTGACTTGCTTAGGATCACTAAAGCTAGTAAGTAGCTGAGGTCAGATTTGAACTCAGGATCATAAGGCTTCTTGATCCCAGGCCCCCCGTAAGACCTAACTGTACTCATGTTCTTTTAGGAGGAGGCAGAAGGAATAAGTAGAGGTGCCAGTGCTTGAACCCTGGTCTGGCACCCCTGAAGGTGGCTTGATTTGTAGCACTTATTGGATCACTATGATCAAGGAGTCAAGTTTCTATTAAGTCACCAAAATAAAAGAAAACCACTTCTCCTTTCAAAACTTAATTCCTTGCCTGATTGTAGATAATTTAGAGCATTATATAGACAGCAAAAATAACTTTGTAGCTGCAAAATATCTGCATAGTTTTCAAAACCTTCGCACACACCATCTCTTTTGCCCTTCATACTAACATTGTGGAACAGGCAGATAGTACTCTCCTCATTTTACATACAAAGAAACTCAGATGACAAAATAGATTAAATGATTAAGATGAGGTTCTACAGCGGTCTCTGCACAGGGCTTCTGACATCTACCAAGAATCAGGAGGAGCTGTGTTATATTGAGGATGGATCTCATTCTGTCAACTTCGTCCCTTTAGTTATTCTTTAAAGAAGTACAGTGAAAAGAATTCTCACTTTACATTCAAAATATCTGAGTTCAAATTTTGCTGTTCTCATGTACCTTGGATGAGGTAAATGATGAGGAGTAAATACCTAATGATGAGATATATACCTCAATAGGATTGATTGAGGTCTAGTGGCAGGTTTGGGGTACAGGGAGTCACATGGAGCTCCCCTGCAACCCCTTTTGGTTCGGCACAAGGATATAGAGTTAAATGAGGTCTAGTGGCAGCGCAGGGTCCCCTGTAAAGGAATTTACAGGCTGAAAACCTAGATTGATAAAAAGAGGTTTATTGCTGGGTTTGGAAGCAAGGTTAAAGTCTGGTTAGTAAAAGGCATTAGATAGAGGAAGAAATATCCCAAAAGCGGCGGGACAGAGAGTCTGTGAGGCTAGGCATATTGCTGGCATGTTTCAAGTCTCTGCCAAGGGATGATTCCACCTTGGCTCTTTTATCTGCTTGAAGGGGCCTAGGGTGGAGCCCAGGTTGATTCCTGGAAGGCCAGAACCCACCAGGTGGGGGCTGGGCTGCCTGAGCAGATCATTAGAATGGGGGCTGAAAACCCAAGCCAGCTCAGATCTGGTGGGGGCTGGGTACAGCCCAAAACTGGCTTGACCAGATCTTGAAAATCAAAGGTTAGTCCCAAAGGAAGTTGGAGATGAGACAAGGAATCTCAAAGGGGCGATTCATCAAACATTTGTGTAACTTTCAGTAAAACATTTACTTTCTCTGAGCCTCAGTTTCCTCCCCTGTAAGACAAAGTGGTTGAACTAGGTGGCCTCTGAGGTCCCTTCCAGCTCTACATGATCTTATGATTTGACTGTTCCACTCTCATTTATAGTGGGATGATCAGTTGGAGATTTTTTTTCCCCTGAGGCTGGGGTTAAGTGACTTGCCCAGGGTCACACAGCCAGGAAGTGTGAAGTGTCTGAGATCAGATTTGAACTCCGGTCCTCCTGAATTCAGGGCTGGTGCTCTAACCACTGCGCCACCTAGCTGCCCCCGTTGGAGATATTACAAACCTAGTTTCTCTTTGCTGCATTTTTCATCCTATTCACTTTCCTCTCTTTTCTAAGTGGAAGGTTATTCTCAGAGCCACCCCCCCCCCCCCCAATACACACACACCATTACATTTGGTCTCCATCAGTCCTCCAGGGCCACTCCCAGAGTAAGACAAGTCAGGTAAAACTGGGACGTGGTTTTTTTTAAAGTGCAGTCAAGGAAAAA